>NC_058411.1:13918687-13939336 GCF_002201575.2 Neomonachus schauinslandi | reverse complement strand
TAAGACTCTCTCCCTCGGGGCGCCTGGGTGGCTCAGACGGTTAAGCGACTGCCTTCGGCTCAGGTCATGATCCCGGAGTCCCGGGATCGAGTCCCGCATCGGGCTCCCTGCTGGGCAGGGAGCCTGATTCTCCCTCTGACCCTCCCCTCTCTCATGCTCTCTGTCTCATTCTCTCTCTCAAATAAATAAATAAAATCTTAAAAAAAAAAAAAAAGATTCTCTCCCTCTATGGAGCACCTGGGTGGCTCAATCGTTAAGCATCTGCCTTCGGCTCAGGTCATGATCCCAGGGTCCTGGGATTGAGCCCTGCAGGAAGCAGGAAGCCTGCTTCTCCCTCTCCCACTCCCCCTGCTTGTGTTCCCTCTCTTGCTGTGTCTCTCTCTGTCAAATAAATAAATAAAATCTTAAAAGGGGAAAAAAAAAAAAAAAAAAAAGATTCTCTCCCTCTGCCCCTCTCCCCACTCGTGCATATGCATGAATCTTAAAAAAAATAATAATAATAAGTCAAAAAAACCCCAGAGATAATGAATATAGAGTTAATCAGGACAGATCCTCACGTGAAAAATGTTCCAACAGTCCTCTGACTACCCTGGTCAGTGCTTCTGGGCAATCTGCATTCCCTACACATAATACCTGTATCAACAAACAGGATCAGGTCCTTTGCTCTCCAGGAAGATCTGTGTGGATTTCATCGATGGCTAGAATATGAATTAGCAGGTAACTCAAAACAGTGTCCATACATAGATTCATTCAAAAACTAAAATTCAAGAGTAGTCTGAGTAGTTAATGAAACAAAAAATGTGATACCTCTGAGCATATTTTCAAAGGTCACGAAAAGAAATGATACACCATTTATTTAGAAAATTTAGTACTCTCAGTGACTCAAAGTAAGACACATGAAGGAAAACAAACCGATGTAAATGGCACAAGTTCATGTCCATTTCCAATTAATTGGAATCTCAAAGCATGAGTGAAACAGTTAAGATAATGCAGAGAAAAGCATCAGACAAGAGGCAGTAGACCTGGGCTCTTCACCCAGATATAAGGGTTTTCAGCACGTCACTCACTCTGTTTGGACCTCAGATTCTTCTATAAACCAACATGGACTTCTAGGATCCCAGGAAAGAGATCTCTAAGAGTTCAGGGAACACCAACTGGGAAGAAAATCTGTTGTGCTCATGTTCATGCTCACAAAAGTGACAGACTATTGAGTGTTATGTACAACTAAGTGAATTTCCTATGGCAAGGGTCAATTCTGTTGTATGGCTTGAACCACCTCTTTCTCTCCCAACTGTAGAACACTCCTTGGTCAGCATATTCAATGCAAAGACTCTCTTCCTTTCATTAATTCTGGACAAGAGGGTGGTAGTGATGGCCACAACAGTTGGCCACTGAAGGTAGATGGAGGCAGTTATCTGGGCAAACCCAGTCTTACAGCAGACTGAGAAAACATTAGAAAGCAGTACTCTTCCTAATTAGAAAAAGTTACTCATGCAGGGTACACAAACCTTATTATAACAAGAAATACTTGAAAATACTCAAGTATTTTCAAAAGGCTGAACCTACATTTATCATGAACACTTGAATTGGTGGCTGATGGCTTGTCCATTCTCTCATATTTCAAGGGTACCTACCACAAGGCAGGCAACATGCTGGCCGCCAGGGATGCAAAAATGGCTAACACGTGATCCGTGCTCTGCATCTCAGGGTGGGGAGAGAAGTGGGAGGGGGACTTTAGTATCTGGCAGGCACAGATACTAAGGAGATAATCACAATGCAAAATAATAGGCAAAGTAGAGAACAAAAACCACAGTGGGAAGGGGTGGTTTGGGAAGGTTCTGCAGAGGTGCAGCTCAGCTGGATCGTCCAAGTGGAGAATGCAGCATCTGGAGGAGAAAAGAGGAGGAAGAATATTTTGGGCAGAGAGAACAGCATACCCAAGTGACAGTCAGCATTAGAGCACATGGCCTTTGTGGGCACAGGGAGTCCTGGGATATGGCAAAAAGACTGGAACAACAGAATAATGATGGAGAAGAGGATGAAAGGGAAAACAGCTTCCTTTAAATGGTGAGGGGGAAAGAAGAGGAAGGAGCAGATCAAAAAGAGATTTAAGAGACACATCAATGAAATGCCATATGTGGACCTGCTTTGGATTCTAATTTGAATAAACCACTGCTGAATTTTTTTTTTTAAACACACAATCAGGTAAATTCTAAAATGGACTGGATTTTAGGTGACAGTAAAGAATCACGGTTAATTTGTTTTTAGGAGTGATAATGGTTTTGTAGGGGTGTGTGTGTTTGTGAGTTCTCACGTATTAGAGATACATTCTGAAATATTTGTAGACCTCATGATATGATTTGGTGCCTGGGATTTGCTTTAAAATAATCCAGCAAGGGGGTGCCTGGGAGGCTCAGTCTGCTTCACGATTCTTTCCCTCTGCCCCTTACCCCACTCACGTGTGTGCTCTCTCTCTCTCAAATAAATAAATCTTCAAAAAAATAAAATAAAATAAATAAAAATAAGATAATCGAGCAAAGAGGGTGGGAAGGGGCAAGGGGAGGATGGAACAAGATGGGTCCCTCGTGAATAATACACATGATGTGTCGACTCCCATGACAGCCACAGTGGACTCTGAAGTCCATTATGATACAGTCCTGAAATCTGCCACAATAAAAAGTATTTGAAAGGCAAACCTTATAAACCCTGCTGAAAGGTTTGAACTGGGTCCTCTAAATCTTGCTTCTCAAATTTCAGTGTAAAAAAGAATCATCTTAGGGGCTTGTGTAAATGCAGATTCCCAGGCAGCAGCACCACAAGTTCTCAGTAAACATGGGCAAAGGCCCAGAAATCTGCACTTCTAATAAACATTCCAGATTATTCTAAGGCTGGTGGTCAGAGCCACACTTTGAGACAAACCACTCGAGGTAACAAGAACCACCCAAGGGCTGGGAGAGAATTCGTGTCTGGGTACTGAAGCCTCGGCAGCACTCTATCAGATGGACTGGAGGAGAGACAGTAAGTAGAAGGAGGAAAAGCGTCAGCCAACAATGAAGATCAGTGGCAGTGGAGATCAGAGAGAAGTGGACAGCCAGAGGGACACTGAGGAGGCCGAATCAAGAGATCTTTGTAACTGACTGGGAATGAGATTCAGGAAGAGGGAAGCATCAGGCGTAACCCTGAGGTGTTCCCCAAGGACCCAGTGTTGCCTCCCCCACGTCCACAAGCACCTAGCACAATGTCCTCCACATTCTAAGAACTCAGTGTGGTTAAATCAACAAAAGAATGAGTAAAATCACCTACTCGGCCCCATTTTCCTACAGAACTAAAACATTAATATTACTGTGCTTCCCTGTAATGCCAAACGGGAAAAGACGTTACCATCTCAAACAGCAAGAGGGAAAAATCTACCCCACCATCAAAAAATGACCAAATCCATAGGGCCATGTTGAGGGAGTGGGTCACTCAACTCATTTCTGTGTGAACTGTATGAATTCTGGAAGGGTCAAGACATTCATCGAAGTGGTGACGCCAACAAATAAAAGCAATGGTCAATGAAAACAGGATCCATTAAATTAAAAAAAAAAAAAAAGAGTGAAACACTTTAAATGAAAAATAGTTGCAGACTGGGATTTTTTTTTTTTTTTTTTCTGGTTTGTGTAAAAATCTGTTCCACATTAGTTAAGTCTATAGAAAATCATTCTGTGACCACTGTGGCCTTCTGCATGGAGAATAGGGCTGCTTGCTGTGCAAACCTCTAAGGCTCCTGCTTTGTACCTTTGTGTATCTGGCACCCATGCTCAAATGACTCCCCACTGCCTTCAGAGCAAAGTCTAGATTCCCGGCCATGGCTCTCAAGAACCCCACAGTCCAGCTCAAACTACTTTCCCAAATCTATGTCCCTCTCTGTCCTACAGGAGCCCTCTGCTTCAGCCAACAGGGGGAAAGGAAAAGCAAAGAAGAATCTTGGTTCAACATCTGGTCATGTCATCTTAGCAAGCCGAAGAATCTTTCTGAGCCTCAGTTTCCCCACCTGTAAAAAGAACCTCATATTGACTTTGCAGTTGCTGGAAAGCTATCAGGTCATAGGTACAAATGCCTCACGCAATTCCAAACAGTCCCCCCATAAGCTCTGTGAAAATATCAGTTCCCATTTGGCACACTCGGTCTCCCACATATGACTTCCCACCCCATTCCCCGCACCCCTGCCCTCCCCCACATGTCAAGCTCATCCTGGTGACTCATGACCTCCTCTCCCTGCCATCGGCCCCTGTTGTCCTGGCCTTCCTGAAGGGTCCAGCTAATGAAATTCTGTGTCGTCTCCAGGAATCCCACCATGGTTCTGCTAACCGTTGGGAATCATTTTCTCCTTTGGATTTCCAAACCATGTAATCTTGGCCATTGGCCAATCCCTTGGCAAATGGCAAATGCCACTTTTAACCTCCCTGGTCTCTTTTTATCTCTGCCCAGTCCACTACACCCAAGTTTGGTAACCTCTCTGTATGTCTATGCCAGTCCCCGCACAGAGTAATTACATTTCTTCCCCATGTTGAAAATCACAATGTGATGACATGGGCTGGTTAGCAAGAACCATTACCCAATCTCTTGATCTTGAAAATCAGGACAACTTGTGTTGGATAGCTGACATTTATTCCTGTCTAGAACAGGGGGCTAGAGTTCATAATTTTGGGTAATCACTCAACCCTGTGATTACAGGCAAGTTGAGGGCAGCTGGGAGGAAGAAGTAGCCACCAAAGAAAAACTTTGCTAGTTTGGGAAATGCCAGCCCCAAATCTATGGACTCGAAGCGCAAGAAAGATGAAGTCATCACAGCCACAATAAAGAAGCAGAAGGGAGCCTTGGGACAGTCCCAGAGCTCTCTGGTGTATTAGTCTCCAACACCTGGGACAGGTGTCCTGAGGAGACACAAAGGGAAACAGAAAGTACAAAATAGTCAAAAGCTCCTCTTATTTTTATTTTCATTACTGAAATGTTTTTGAAAGACTGAAGGCTTCCCAAAAAATTTTTCATGGCAGGCATGTTTCCAGCCCCAGCCCTACCCCAAGCCCACATGAAGGGGCGTCCCAGCAGCGCCTGGATCCAGGACACCCTGCCCTTGTTTTGACCAGACCTGAGCATCTAACCCAGGACGACCAAGTCCGTGTGTCTAGGAACTATGACAGAGACACTGCACAGAAATGACAAGGTCGATGTCACTGGGCCTGGGGACCATCACATCGAGGGGGCTGGCTCCAAAGGTCCACCATAGCAAGCCAATGGTGTTAAGAAGCAGAAATCAACAGCCACACAGAGGAAGTTAGACTGCAAAGAAGAGACTGGAGCAAGTCCGCACAGAAAGGCAGGGATGAGCATCCCATGCGGCCACTGAGGGATGTAGGGAGCAGTTCCGATCACTGCGGACCCAAGATGTGCTCTGTTGCACCTCACCCCCCGCCCGGTGGGACTAATTATTGTATCTTTGGGACAAACACTCTTTTACTTATGCCAACCTGGGTGGCTTTCCTTTCCTTGCAACCAAATGTGCACTGACTACAACATTCTCCTTTAAGAGAAACTAAATAAACTCCACCGGGAAATCCCTCTTATAATCTATTTCAACCAACAGCAGCTACTTTTGTCTGATTTATTACCTCGGTAAGCCTTCCTTTGGGCAGACGGAGGGGCTGCGATCTCTTTTAAAGCAGAACTGATCCTACATTACCAGTGCCTTACACGATGCATCTAAACTAGTTTGGTCAGCTTATCCATTCCCTGAAAGCTGGGGAGTCACCACATCAGCAACTCCGTTGCTAAGGCAACTGCTTACTTTCCATATCAACGGCAAACTCGTTGCTATGGAAACACATATACAAGAAAAATTCCTCTCTCCAGCCAGGGACCAGATGGCAGGGAACTCAGGGAAGTCATGGGTTAGGGGGCTTTGCTAAATGGGATGTTTACTAGAGTGCATTTCTCTCATCATATCGGAGACACCACCGGCCCCGAGCACATTTAGAAATTACCACCTCATTACAAAAAGCAAAGGTTTGTTTTCTGCCTGCAAAACTACAGGCAGGAACTACAATATATACAGGTAAGTTATTTTTGAAATAATTCTGAATTTCTCCCTCTACATACGAATGTCTTTTGTTTTTATTCCCCGTGCTGAATATACCCTAAAATGAATTCTCCAGTCAACAGTAATGGAAATCTAATTTTCAGTAAGAACTGAAATAGAGGTTTGATTTTTTTCCTCCTTTCTGATGGAGAGATAATCCAGAAATCCTCTTTAGTTTCCACCAACTAAGCGCTAATGTGTCCCAGATTTATACCTCTGGTCTGACTTCTCTATTGAGCTTGAAACTCACATATCAAACCTCCAACCTGACAGCTCCACTCAGATGTTCAAAAGCCACCTCAAATTTAACATGGTCAAAACAGAATTTTTGCTCTATCCCCCATCCGACTTCCCAACCCTCGTTTGCCCACAAGCCTTCATCTGCAAACCTCAATCCTGGTCTGAGCTAACACTGTTTCTTTCATCTCTAACCTGCACCACCGGAACCAGTCCAGATACATGCTTCTCCCTGATGTCTCTTCACAACATCTCATTCTCCCTCTTTAATGTGCTTTCTACTAGCCTTCTTTCTGTTCCTTGGACATTTCAAGCTGTTGCCACCTCAGGGCCTTTGCACCTGCTGTGCTCTCTGTTCTCGTCTTTGCAGCACCCCTTTGCCACTTAAGGCATGGCACCTCCGGGAAGCCTCCTACCCCCACCCCTCTCCAGCACATTATCCTGTTGTATTTTCTTCATTGTGTGTATCACTATCTGATAGATTACCTATGTGACCATGTATGGATCTACTGTTTAACGTGGGCCTCCCCCTTCCCTTCTGCCTGCCCTATGGATAGTCTAGAACAGCCCGATAACTATCACAGGTCACCACTATATATCCTCAGCACCCAAAACTGTGCCCGGCACTCCCCATGTATGTGTGGCATGAATGATCACTGCTAAAAATGCTTCTAAAAGGACTGAGCTACTTTTTTTGGAAAACGCTGAGTCTAATTTTTACTTTGCAGACTAAGGCTTCTGCAGGGTCTCGGAACCATGGCTACGAACGCAGGTTCTCACTTTACATGCATCTGTGGAAGACGCTGGAAAGAACTGGGCATTCCATGCAGTATTCCAAGAGAACTTCGCGGGACGCTGATCTGTACCACAATGCTGTACTCTGACCGCAGGAGACCCTGGATGCTTTTGCCCTCCGCAAGAGCCACGGTGAGAGTAGCGCTCACGCGACTTGGCCTTTTTTTCTAAAAACAAAGTGTACAAACGTTCTGCTGGTGGACTGTTTTCTGTCTAATGACATTAGTTAAATCACTTCTCGGTCCCGTCCCCAGAGGAGCACAGATACAGCCTCTGCAAGGCACCTGACGGAGCTCCAGTAAACGGAAGGCAACCCTGAACGCAGCCCCAGGGGGAGCACGGTGGAACCCCACCCATCCTGTGGGGACCAGGGGAAGAGCCTGCAGGGTCACCAAGAGAGCCTCTCCCCTGGGAAGCAGCACAATCTCTCCGCCTGGATTTACTGGCCTCCTGCTGAGTTCACAAGCGCGCGTGCACGCACACACATCAAAGACTTCATCCCCTTCTTGGAAGGCGATGTAACCTCACCCAGCAAACCGGCAAGTTATTACTGAAAAAACAACTTTACACTGCTTTCTATCTTCAACCATACATTTCCTTGCTTTTCTTCTTATCATTCTTGGCACAGACTGCATCTTCACCTCTATCAAGCTATTGCTTTTGAAAATATTAAATGCAATTTAACCAGAATATCTTGAAGCAAAACCTTGATTAACTGCCATGTTTAAAAAAAAAAAAAAAATGGGTCGGCGTCTCTGCTTTAGTTACCAGAGCAATTTAAAGTTTTCCCCTTGGCATCCTCGCTCTCCCACCAACTCCTTACTCTTATTTACATAACCTCCCTGACCACCCATCTCTCTCCTTCCTCTTCCCTGACACGGTTCCAACACATCCCTTGGGTCCAGCAACATTCATCTCCTCTAGGCCTCTGTGACGGAAAATCCCACGCTTGCTCAGTAACAGAACCAATGTTTTACTTGGGACTGCAGCGGGCCCAGCCAAAAGACACCATTTCTTAGCCTGCTTTGCAGCCATGTGACCAGAGTATAACCAGTAAGATGAAAGCAGAGTGTGGGGTTTCTGAAAAAGCTCCTTAAAATTGCTAATTCAGTGGGACCCCCGTTGGCCCTTCCGTGCACACCCCTTCCTACTTCTAAATGGAGAACATGCTAGCTGATGCCATCTCCAACCATGAGAAGGTTCTGAGAATGGAAACCAGCAGTGATTGGGAACAGCAGAGCAGAAAGAGAGATGGAATGTGGGTCTCTGTCCAACTCCTCAAGACTTATTTTATGTGACAGACCAATCCACTTGTAGCATGTTTAATTCACCCTTGTTTGGATTTTCTAGAATAAATAGTCAAACCTCATCCTAACTAATCCATTCTTGGAGGTCCCGTGCTCATTCCCACACAAGAATGCTTTGTGAATTTAGTCGAGTGCTGCCCCCATGAAGAGTACCCACATGCCCCATTCTGGGGAAGAGAAGCCTCTCTGACCTCAAACGACACCTATCACCTATTGATCTGGCATGCTTCCCATACTTCTGATGGTTTATTCTTTTTCGTTTTTTATTATGTCTCCTGTTTCCCTGCAATGGAAGCTGCTAAAAGGCAAGAACCAAATCTCACCTTAACTTAACCTTTCACATAACCAAATAATTCTACTGAATAGACTAATAAGCAGAGGACCCTGGTGTCCCTGAAATCACAGGTAAAGAGATATTGATGGCCTACTCATATGGAGGCACTCCACAGAACAACTTGGTAAGTTCGGACAGTAACTTCAGGCCCGTGTTGAACCAAATGCAGCCAAAAGATAAACCCTCACGGGGCTAGTTAGACGTATTCATCAAGACAAGCGGCAAATAAGTTAAAAGTGACAAGAGTAGGGAATGGGAATAAGATACTTTAAGGAGACCATGAAAACAAAATCCGTAAACAAAAGACCTGCCTGATAAACCACAGTATCATCAAAACAAACATTACATTGGCCTTTTAAAAATACATAATCATCTGTTTCAAGTGCAAAAATGTCCACTGGGAAGATGGTGGAATTTTCTATAAAAATAAGACCTGCCGGGCGCCTGGGTGGCTCAGTTGGTTAAGCGACTGCCTTCGGCTCAAGTCATGATCCTGGAGTCCCAGGATCGAGTCCCACATCGGGCTCCCTGCTCGGCAGGGAGTCTGCTTCTCCCTCTGACCCTCCCCCGTCTCATGCTCTCTCTCTCTCTCTCATTCTCTCTCTCAAATAAATAAATAAAATCTTTAAAAAAAAAAAAAATAAGACCTGCCATCATTTTGCCAAAACTTCAGAGCATTAAGATGACCAAGGGCAGGCGCCTGGGTGGCTCAGTTGGTTAAGCGACTGCTTTCGGCTCAGGTCATGATCCTGGAGTCCCTGGATCGAGTCCCGCATCGGGCTCCCTGCTCGGCAGAGAGCCTGCTTCTCCCTCTGACCCTCCCCCCTCTCATGTGCTGTCTCTCTCTCATTCTGTCTGTCTCAAATAAATAAATTAAACCTTTAAAAAAAAAAAAAAAAAAGAAGACCAAGGGCCCCATGAGAGAGTATGGATTAATCCAAACAACCCATCACTGTTTGTGAAAGAAGCAAAACCCATGACTTTCAAATAGGAGGTCAGTGTGCCAACTTCCCGTATTATTTACTGCAGAGAATTATCCTGCAGCTAAAGTGATTTCAAAGGGAAATCCCAAAGCCACTTCAGCTCATCGGGGGAGGTTCTGAGAGCAGTTTCTTGCTGCTTGGCTATCCAGGCAGTACATAAGTGAAGCAGCATCCCACAGACCTACCAGGTACCACGAAGCCCTACCAAAGAAAACGCGACATTTTTTGAACCGTTCATGGGGAGAGCTACTGGACACCAATGGGGCCCTCAAGTCCAGAAGAACCAAGCTTTCTAGAAGACTTGTAGGGATCCTTAGCGAGGTCAATAATAGGAGTCACTGTGGAAGGACTTGAAAAAGCAGTGTATCTTTGAAACAGAAGGGCCAGAAAAGAATGATGTGAGAAATAGGAAACATATAAGCAAAAGGAGGAGACTGGGAGGAAAGAAGGACTTCTGCTGGTAAGTTCCAGGAGCTAGGAGGAAAGTCTTGGGGGGGGGGGGGGGGGGGGGGGGGGGGCGGCTCATTGGACCACAGGCCACACATTCAACTTTGTATCCTTTCAGCACTGGATGTCATTGAGCAGAGTAGGAAAGACCATAATGGATATTTTAAAAAGTCTTTTAAATGAATGAATGAATGAGCAGACAATGAAGAGCAGGCAAGATTGGGACAACAAAAATGCCCCCCCCCCCCCCGCCACGAAGGCATCTAATACCTCGAAGAATCGGGAAGAAGCAGAGTTGGATGGATCGGTGGGAGAGCATGGCCAAGGGCAGCACAGGCTGCCTGGAATTACTGGATGCTGGTATGAAGGGCTCCCTATTCCAGGGCCTACAGCCTGGGTTACTTTAGGCCCCTCGGAGACCCTGGAAAAGTCTCAACCTTCTGAGGTAACAAAGTCTACATTTAGCACAGACAGGAGAAAGCGGTATGCTAGGCAGTGTGCACTGGTGAGCAAGAGGCAGCCCATACCCAGGGATGAGCAGGATCCTCACCTGCCCCAGAGGCCTCAGAAGAAACTTAGACACCTCGTCACATTTTCCGCATGCCCCACCACCCAACGTTACCCTGATTTTTAGGACCTTCCCCATCAAAACCAGACTGCACAGTCCTTCAAAGAGCATTCCTCATCCAAAATAAAAAAGTCATCTCTTCTTCCTAAAATGACCATCGATGAAATGGGTACACTGACTAGTATCATGGGAAAGGGAAATGCTCTTGACTCGGTGTTGACACCACCAAGAGGAGAGAATTAGAGGCAACTGTGCATATGGGGGTGTCCTGCCACGTTAAGCGATGCCAGCTCATTTTCCAAACTGCCTCTGAAAAAGAATCTCATCCACCAGGATGGAGAAGCAAAACATCAAGGGGGCTGGGAATCGGGAGGGAGAGCTTGTATAAACAGTGTCTATGCAGAGGAGAAGGGACTCTGAACTTGGGCCGGATCAGTGGAGGGGGCCTGGGATGGATCCTGGAAGCAGGAAGCCGAGAGGGCAGTGGTAGGCTCCGTGCAGAAGCCACATCTCTCCATTTGCTGACAAAGACAGAATCTGGCCCCATCTCAACAGCACAAAAAGATTCTCTATATTTACCTTTCTCTATCCTGCACCCCCAGAGTAAATTCTGGGTTTACTGGTGTTATTTTAGTTCCCTGTAACGCATTTTCATAGAATATTTTGAGGAAGAACGTAGAGATCATCTACAATAGCCTGTCTATTGAGGTGTAATCAAGCACCAGGGTTAATTTAAGCATAAGGCCCTTCAAAACTGGAGGGAGTGAGGGTGAATTCCTATTCTGCTACTTACCAACTTTGTGACCTCCAGCGAGCTCCTTAACCATTCTGAGCTTAACTCATCACCTATTTTAGAAGGAAAACAGGACCTACCTCACAGGATTGTAGTGAGGAAGTGGGATATTGCATATGGAATGTTCAAAGAAGAGGTTTCCATATTATGTCTGCTACTGTTACTACAAAATACAGGCTGCTCTTCACTTTTCCTGAGTCAGAGGTTCCATTAAAAAATCTAAAAATCGAACGAACAAAATCTTGGGATCCTCCAGGAAAATGCAACATACATAGTCACGGGGCTTGCAGTCAATAATTTCAGGCTGTCTACAGAGCCTCTGATATTTCAGGCTGTCTACAGAGGCTCTGATATCCAAAGACCCCCAATTAAGAAACCCAGCAATTACAAATTCCTGCTTCTCTATGAGGGCCAGCATCAAAACTAGAACCAGGTATCCTGATTTCTAATTCACTCCTCTTTCAACCAAGACAAGTTGCCCATATTAATAAGCTAAAACTGTATTTAAAGCACTCAGCCCTGGGGGCACCTGGCTGGCTCAGTCGGAAGAGCGTGCAACTCTCCATCTCGGGGTCGTGGGTTCGAGCCCTATGTTGCACACAGAGAATACTAAAAGAATAAAAATAAAAAATAAAACACTCAGCCCTGGATATAATAAACATACTTTTGGACAGTGTTTCCTTGATAAACCTTCTTGCAACAACAACGTTTTTTGTTAAATTGGTCAGAAGTAAAGAAAAAGCACAGAAATAGAAACACACATACCTGAACCATTATAATCCAGTCTATAAAAGGGAACTGCACTTTACTTCTCCTTTACAAGTACTCAGAGAGGTTAGCACATGCTCATCTTATAGTCTTAACTGAGATTGTATTTAGGGGGTATAAAACTTATTCTCAGACTATGAAACTCTACTGTGATGGATTCAGGCAAAAGTCCATCCACAGAGGAATCCCTAAGATGAGGAAACCGGTGGGAAACTTTGCAGAGGTTGGGTAGCAGCCGATCCCACGTGAACCGACAGCTCACGCTCAGCATCCCCAAGAGGGGCCAACCAGCCTTCCTGACGTGAGAACACAGAAGAACTGTCTATAAAGCATTCTTGGGGGGAAACAAAAAATCAGAACGGTTTTTTGATCCAGCCTTACTTCCATTTCATTGAAAATACAAGGGGACAGAAGAACATGATAAATGAAATCCAAATGGAGCCGACAGAACATGGGGCACTCCACAGCACAAGAGCTGGGTCTCTGACAAGGAAGGGCATCAGAAAGGGGGGTGGGGGGCATAGGGTTGCTATTCATGAAAACAGCCAACTGCATGGCATAAACCACGTTTGGATCCTAATTCAATCAAATATTCTATACACTTGATCTTAGCCAAAAGGCCGAGAAGCGATCAATCAAATATTCTATAAATCCTCAGAGATCTCTGAATATGGATCTGGTATTAGGTGATACCAAGGAAGTGTTCACTTTGTTCAGGGTGACAGTGGAATTGAGGTGATGTAAAAACTGGAGATTTTTCTTATGCACATGGAAGGTAAAAATGACATGAGATCTAGGATCTAAAAATCGAACGAACAAAATCTTGGGATCCTCCAGGAAAATGCAACATACATAGTCACGGGGCTTGCAGTCAATAATTTCAGGCTGTCTACAGAGCCTCTGATATTTCAGGCTGTCTACAGAGGCTCTGATATCCAAAGACCCCCAATTAAGAAACTGAAGTCAAAAAGACTGAAGTCACAAACCCTTGTTAACTATTGGAGCTGGGCGTGGGCAATGGGGGTGATAAGGATTCGCCACACTACTCTCTCTCCATGTGTTTGAAATTCTCCAGGATTACAAAATAAAAATAAAACTCTATCTTTCACAGTCCTTTTTAAGTCCTTACGTATCTAAGTCTTATAAGAGATAAAACCTTAAAAGAGAGAAAACGGAAGCAAAACTGTCCATTCTCCCCGACTTACTCATTCATGACATGTTCCCGATGAAATCTCAGCTTTGGAAAGAACCCAAGAGGGCATCTAGTTCACGGATTCTCAAATCTGGCTGCAAGTCAGAAACACCCAAGGAGCTTATCAGAACCACCAATTGTCCCCAATCCACCTCAAACCGAATGAATGAGAATCTCCAGGGCGGAGCCACGAAATGCTCACGGCTTTGAGGTGCCCAGGTGCTGCTGGTGCAATCTTGTAAGATCCCTCTCCCACATCCCAGGCAGGCAGGTGTCCAGCAGGGGACGTGTTCCAAGCCCGCAGGGACAAGGACCACACCGGATTCTGCAATCTCAGTTATGTCAAGTTTAAAACTGTGTTCCACACTTTTTTAGAAGAAAAAAATGTGACTACAACGTGCAAGCCTTCCATTCTCCCCCTTCAACAAACACATATTTCTCACCAACATTCGGCTGCACTTGGTCACTGGGTTGTGGCCCAACCTCGGTGTGGGAGCTACCACCAAGTAAAATCCCTGGGGAAAAAAAACAAGTTTACCCATGCAGCCAAAGGGGCTTTCACTGGGCCAAGTGCCAGGGAGAATGCCTCCCCCTTTACTCAGCCAGCCAGAGGAGAAACCCCAAATGGAGGGGCCAGCGCCAGTGCCCTGGAAGGACCTGGGAGTAACCCAAGAAAGGAGGAGAAAAGGGGGAAAACTCACACTCTGGGCTCTGTTCTCACAAAATCACAAACGATGGGAACAAACTCCCGCTACAACATCAACTGGCATTCGATCAGAAACATGTCAATACAGGTCGGCCTGGCCAGGAAGCCAGGACTCCATGTTTCGTAAGATTAACAATCTCAGATCCTCAAAGCCAGTCATTCCCTTTGGTATCGGTGTTTGTGCAGAATGACAACCGTCACCCGGAACACCTGACTCCCAGAGTGGGGGCGGGGGGTGCGCACAGGGGAGATGGCACTCCTGCCCATGTGCCTTAACACACACGCCCCGCCCAACACACCTGTCACTCGGGCGGTGATGAACATGCCTCCAAAACTCTCTGCCCACTTTGGAGTTGCTCTCCTTGAACATTTTTTTTTTTAAACATTTTATTTATTCATTTGAGACAGAGAGAGAGAGAGAGATAGCGAGAGCATGAGCGGGGGAGGGGCTGAGGGAGAGGGAGAAGCGGACTCCCCGCTGAGCCAGGAGCCGGAGGTGGGGCTCGATCCCAGGACCCTGGGATCATGACTTGAGCCGAAGGCAGACGCTCCACTGACTGAGCCCCCCCGGCGCCCCACATTGAACATTTCTGAGTGAGCGTGAGCTCCAGCGTCGTGGCAAACCCAGAGCCAGGCAGGCAGTACCGCGCAGGACAGGGTCACGCCCAGCTGAAAGCGCTGTTCGTTGCTTTCTCGGGGACATGCGGCTTTGGGGGACCTGGACAGCATTTTCTTCACTATCTTCTAATCCTCAAGTTGCTTTCTAAGATTTTCCCCTCCTAAACACAAAGACCCACCTATACAGAAACTTTTAATAGCACAGCCTTGGTTCTTTAGAGGGGCGCAGCGAATTCTCTTTAAGTTCAAAGAAAGATGGTAGAGCAGTCAACGGAGCCAAGTCCAGAGGTCAGTCTCCTCGTGTCCCTTCAGCGAGGTGGAGGGGAGGAAGGAGAGCAGGGGACACCCGGGGACAGCAACAGCGCCCCACCTCTGTCACGGTTAGGTAAAAATAAGGACATGGGGACTATTCGCATTTGCACACTGGACCTAGGCATCGCCTGCCCCAGCCGGCAGAGGCAAAGATCCTGAGTGTCCGCGTCTCTCCCGGTGTTCCCAGGCAACCCCCCTCCTCAAACCCTGCACGCCCACTCCCCACGCTGAACATAAACTCGAGGGGAATACCATTTGCAGACAAACGTGTCCAGTTGCAGCAAGGAAAACTATGGCGTCGCCACTTCCGGATTCATATTCTTCCCTGCCCAAGACGAGCAGAGTTCCCTCAGGCTCAAGATTGTACTGGAAACAGGACTGTGTTTCTGAACAGAAAGGCCCCAACACGGCACAGTCAGCACCCCACACTCGAACTTCAAAAGGGGGCAAAAGCAGACTGCCGGCTACACATCGCAATGTGACTACCCCGAAAAACCAGGCTGCAAAATACAGTAATAATGTGAAAACTCTGTGGAGAGAACGTTTCCCAGCTTACGTTTTAACTGCGGTTACGTGACTTCTCGGAACTCCGAAGTCAGACCACAGCTTTGCGTTCCAGCCCTACTGGTCAATCCTCTTTCTACGGCTCCTATAATGATATTATACAAACTATCTCACTTCAGCAGGCCAGGAAACCTGGACTAAGGCTTTACAGTCAAAATTCAATCTTTTGGAAGCCCATCTCTAAGGGGAACCTTACCCTGATTTTTCATAGTCTGGGTGTTTCGAAGTTACCACTTACGTGTACCCCTGATTTTATGAGTCACCTCGGCAATCCATGTCTTTGTCTGGTCTTGGAGTGTAGTGTTCAGTCACCTCCCAATGTCCATTACTGTCCAATTTATTCCAGAATCCTGGAGAGGTTGCCTCTCTCCAAGTTAATACTTAGAAAGAAAAGAAATGCCATTTTTCTCTTGTCCCAGGTGGCAGTTTTCCTCAAATGTATATACACATACCTCATGGTTAATGGCTGTCCTTGGAATACGGACCTGTGTTTGTACTATAAACCCAAAGTGACCCATCCACATTGAGGGATGATCCTAAGAACCAATCAAGTGCACAAACCACTGTTTTGTGATCATGCTCGGATACCACAGTGGGAAACTCTCAATCCGGCACGAACACCAAAAACGCTCTCCAACGAATATGGTTAAGGCAAAGGAAGTTCTTTGCAACCAAATGAATGAAATAAAATTACTCATTTATAACTGCTACTTCGGTGTGGTGAACATACATCCCTCACGCTTTTTTTTTATGGGGAGAAATGACACATTTTAAAAAAGAAAAACGTGAGTTCCAGACCCAGAGGGCTTACCTGACTCCTCTCCTTGTCCACTTTCTTAAAACACTTATTCAAAGACAAATTATGTCTCACTGAGTTTTTCCACCCGGTAGGTGCGTTTGCAAAATACGGAAAATGTTCCAAGATCCAGTTGTAGATATCCTTTACTGGCAGGCGCTTGGTTGGAGAGTCCTCGATGGCCATAAATATGAGGCAGCTAAAGGAGTAGGGGGGTTTGCAGTTGGGGTTCTGCCTGGCATCGTAGGGCATGTCAGAGTGGGCAGGGGATGGAGGGGTGTCATCGTCCAGGTCCTGGACAGGGCTGACACTCCTGAGGACCGACTCCCCAAAGCTCTTCAGCAAGTTCTTGCTCTCGTGAAGCCAGTTCAGATTGGTCAGCTCTTCATCTTCCATGGCCCCCTCTTCTAATCGGATGTCAGGCAAAGAGAAGTCAAGGTCATCGTCCTCCTGCAGGGCCTTGGAGAAACCACTGTCCCGGTAACACTGACTCAGCCCACTGGAGACACTAATTCCTGAGCTTTCTGGCTTCTTACTCGGAGGCATGACTGGACCCATTTATGTGAAGGCTCCTGGTAAACACATTACAAAGAAAAGATGAGTTGGGGAAACCCAAAACAGAGAGGCAGCCATGCCCTCCAAATTCTTTTCAGACCACCTCCCACCCCTGCCGCCTCTATGGACCCCCCGGCCCCACGGGAACACCATCTCACGGCTCCCACGCTGGGTAACACAGACCCACCACTCTACCACACAGAGATGCACTACTGAGTAAAAGCAGTCCACCGTGCAAGCAGCCTGGCGACTTGGTCACCTCTTCAATACACTGAGACTGGAACTATTTAGAGTACCTTTAATATGCATACGCATCATGAAAAGAATGGGAAATCTACAAAGCTTTCTTCCCAGATTTACATGACCGTTCTATTATCACCGTGCCCCAATGTCAGTTATTTCTTGGTGCCTCGATTTCTTCTCAAAATATGAACGTATACACAGGTAAAATTCTTTCAAGCCTCACGACAAACACTACAAAGTAAACGCAATGTACCACTTCTGTCACTTGGGGTTATAGTCCTCATAGTTTATCCTACCCCCCCCCCCCCCCCCGCCGACAAAAATACCTGTAAGTTTAAGGCCAGGTGTTTCAGATTAAGCTCAGCTGTCTCCACATGAAAACCATGACAATTGCCCCAGAATTAACACTGACCAGAGCGTGCACTGATTGGTAGTGTTTCATATTTGACTGTATCTTTCCTCCACAAGCAATGGCCCCAAACTCTGCAACTTTAATCACAGCTGGCAAGTCTAAAGAGTGGTAAACAAGGAAGACTGTGGGTTGGAACTGGAGGAAAAAGTACATTCAATTACTGGGACACTACACCCCAAATGAAAAAGCGAGTAACTTTGGGCACCACACAAATCAATGGGAATGTGAAGATGAGCCATTAACTGAAATTAGAATTGGTGGAAAAAGCCAGAAGAGCAACTGGCAGCTTCCAGACTGGAAGGCAAATGCAACAAAAATTGCTACAGAATTCTATTCTGCACCCCCCCCCATGCCACCCCCATTTTTATCAATGACCTAGAACAGGGAGTACAACTTCTGATGAGAAAAGAAAATGAGGACGTGGCAAGTCCACAAACAGAATGACCCCGATAGATACAAAGCATATTCAACCCTCGAGTACTCAATGTAAGATAGAAAGAACAGTAAAGATAATGAAAGAGGTCTCCCACTGTCCGCTTGTAGCGCTCACACAATGTGCTTGGTTTAAGAAGCATGTCTATTTTATTTTTTCCCCCTGAGTAAGAAGATCAAGCCATCTATCTAGAAAAAAAGAATGAACACAAAAGCAGACATGATCATTCTAAGGCTCCAATGCCCATTGACAGTGTGCTGAAAGTAACTGCCACTTCAGCTGGGGAAGCTCTTGAATGGGATTCTTGAAAGCATAATGTGAGGCACCCAACGGCCAGCCCAGGGTGCCTGAGAACTGCAGCACCCTCTCCCTCTATCACAAGGTAGACAGAACCTGCTGGCAGAAGGCGGGAGAAAGCTCTCCGGAGCTGCTGAGAGATGCCCAGCTCCAAGGAGGGAAAACTTCCAGTTTCAGCCACAGGGACTATTTCTTAATGTCAAACAAGGAACCTAACCTGAGTAGTACAGGACACAATTTAAAGAATAAGCCAGTATCTTTAGGTCTGGGGCTATGACAGAGACCAACTTGATAACGTTTTTACCTTCTTTATGAACAAATCAAAGCTAGGCTCGTCTCTCTCCGAGTTTCCCCAGATCCCATCACAAAACCCTAGGTTTCTAACAACCAGGAATATCCACACAGTAGCGTACAAAGCAGAACATATACTCCAGCCACTGAAGTCAACTTCAGCTCCAGATGAAAGTTTTATGTCTCCTGAGCTTCCAAACAGGAAAATTATATCATGGCTGACAGTAAAGTAATTTAATTGCACTGTTGCTATGACAACATGCTGCTCTTTCTTTTCAATTTGCTTATTTGTCAGTAGCTTCCCAAAGGAACTAACACACTATACTCCATGTTTTCTGTTTTAAACAAACATTGCCAGCAGTAGGGTTTTATTAGAAAAAAATGGCACTGTCGAGAAAAGAGGGGGACAGGGGTCCGCTATCCTTGAATCATCTGTCTGCTTTGTGTTTCTGTCCCCCCATGCTCTCCAACTGCTAACTGCAGCCCTATAAATCCAGCATTTTCATAGCAACGGTATCAAGAGCTGCTGATCACTACAGTTCCATTTAAAAAAAAACAGTTCCCAGAAACCACAGCTGAGGAGTTTTCCATTATTATACTCTAACTACATAATTTGCCAAATCTTTTTTTCCTCCTATTTCAGAGGGGAAAAAAAGAGAGAGCGAGCGAGCGAGAATCCGGATCATGTGAGTCTGCAGTTAAGCAAACATTTTTAATCTGCTGCCAATAAGGTTGCTCCACCAGATACGCAAATAGTTATTCACTAGTGACCTCCTTACAACTTTTCGGTTTGCTATTGGTTACATTCCACACACACAAACACACACCCTCTTTTTGTTTTTATATGACTTGCTGTGTTTTGTTATCTTATTTGCTTTTCAACGGAGAAAATGCAGCAGGAAAGCGAGTTTCTTGCCCACTATCAGAAGGTTTCCAAATAACTGACACATTACTGACCCAGCTTCGAACAGATGTTCGAAGTGAACTTTAAAAAGTTAAGAAATCCTCTCCAAGCCGAGCAGGGCAGTCGCGAGTTTGGAGGGGCCGGGCAACCCCCCTTCGCGCGCGCGCGCGCACGCACGCGCTCCACTCCCGTCTACTGTACTTGTCAAAAACATTTCAAGGGGACCTGCGGGAGCGGCGATTGGCTGCGTCCCGCGTCAATCAGCAGCGTTGCCAGGCAACGAGGAAACTGCTCTGCTCCCCGTATACTGGGCAATTGGGAGCTCGCATACCTTCACTGCCGGTCAGATGTCATAAACCTTTTATTGGCCGCACCGCGGCGAGCCTTAAAAACACATCAATAAAAGCCCGCCGTCCCCCCAACTTCTCCAGGGTCCAAGGAGGGTTTCCTAGAGAGCCGGGGTGAGGAGGGGTCGGGCCTCGGGGGGTCTCGGCAGACGCTCACTGCCGGTGCCAAGCCTGCACAGTTTGGGGGGAGGGGGCATCTTTGTTAGGAGCCTGTTTCTCATCTTGGGGTCTCCCCTAGATCGGCACCCCCTCCCCCGGCCCGGAACGGCGGGGATCCTGTCCTCCGCGGACAATACCAACTCTGCTCCTTTCTGGCTTCTTTCGGAAATCGAGGCACCGGGAAACAGCCCGCACGTCGGGGCAGGAAACTCTTCGGACCGGGCAACTTCCCCGCTCGGGGGCTGCCGTCTCCCCGCCCGGCCGGGCCCCCCACCCCAAGCCCTCCCCCCAAGGAACTGCGGAGTCCCTCGTCTGCCGAGAGCGGTGAGGTCGCCTCCAGGACGGCCTCGGACGAGCGCCCCCGCCCCGAGTCACCCCAACCCCACCGGGGCGCCGGCGGGAGCGGGGAGCAAACTCACCTGGCCGGAGCGGGGCGCGGGGGCGCGGGGGCGCCGCAGCCCTTCAGCGGG
>NC_058411.1:13892611-13918287 GCF_002201575.2 Neomonachus schauinslandi | reverse complement strand
TCCACTGCAAACAAAAAAAGGCGACACATGACCAGGCAGGAGGAGGGGAAGCGCGGGGAGGGAGGGGCGCGGCGGGGAGGGACGGAGCGGAGGGGGCGGAGGGAGCCGGAGAGAGGGAAAACGTGGGCCGGGTCGCCGGCGGCCCCGGGTGCGGACCCGCCGGGGCGGCCCCAGCCCGCGCGCCCCCCTCGCCGCGATTGACCCCGCGCGCCGTGCCCGGGCGCTCCCCGGGGGAATGGAGGGGGGGGGCGCAGCCGGGGCCCAGGCCGGCCTGGGCCGCGCGTTCTCGCCTCCAGCCGCGGGGCGGGGGTGACCGGCGCGGGCCCTCGCGACCCGGGGCGGCCGCGACCGTGGGCGGCGGGGCTGGCTGGCTGGCGGGCGGTGCGCGGCCTGCCCCTTCCCCAGGCTCCGGCCACGCGGGCGGGCCGGCGCTGTGCCGCTGGCAACGTGTCGCCGGAACGCTCCTACCCCATCCGCATGCCTTACAAGGCTCGAAAGTAAAAATAAAAAGAATTACGATGCGGGCGAGGCTTGCGAGGGGGAGAAGAGATTCCACTTCTCCCCAACTACGGCGTCCTGGCGGGGCTCCCAAGGCAGTCCCCAGCCCTCCTCCTGCGCCCACCCCGAGCCCCGGGAGGAAAGGCACAAAGGCACCGCAGCCTCCCGCCCCGCTGGCCGCTCCCCCTGTCGTCTGCCGGCGCGTGTCTGCGGAGGGACGGAGGGTGGCCATTACAGACAACCGAGCGAGAGGCCCGTCCTAGAGGCCACGCCGGTAGGGCCTCTCCAGGGGGAAGGCTCAGCGCCGCGACCGACTTCTAAGCCTTGAGCGAAAACCGGCCTTATCTCCTTCACATTTTGAGTTCTCAAGAGCCCGACAGACAATTCGCAGGGCCACCCAGCGACCGGCGGCGTAGCCACCACTCCAAGTCTTTAGGCTCCTCCAAAGAAGGGCCACCCACTGCTAAAGCCACACCAACCAGCTGCCTTTGGAGAGGATGAAAGGAGAGTCCCACAGGACACCCTGGTGGTGACACAAATAAAAATATGATTGCACACCACTCGCACGTAGCCAAATCAGTAGGTTCCTCCACAGAAGAGAAGCCCAGGTGACAACTCCCATCACCCACACCTGAACCCACCTGAGCCAGTGGACCGGCCATTTTGAGCTGTTTTTGAAAACTGCACAAAAACCTGTGAGAAGGCCCAGAGTGATCGCCCTCAGACAGCCCTCTAGTTTGCAGTACCTTTTAACCTAGCCAAAAGGGGAGAAAAATCCCACAGAGCTTCTGAAAAAAAATTTTTTTTCCAAAAAATAAAGAAACGCCAATCGATCTGGGAGTCATTCCTTTTAACAAAGCTTCAAAGCGGTGGGTGGCAAGTCTTCAGCAAGAACACTCACCACAGGCCTTATTACTTACCAGTGGTATGGCAGATCCCACCCAGAAGATGTCTCCAAGGTGGAGGCCCAGGGGCGGGTGGAGGTCATCCAGCCCCACCCCCTTTTAATTACGAGCACTTGATGTGACCTACCCAAACTCACTAAGCAAAAGGTGTAAGCTGAGAGAGACTGCTCTGAAGCCTCATGCCAGAGATTCTAAGAATCAGAAATGGTGACAAAGGGGCGATTGGACATCAGTCAAGCGTAGGTGGCACCCTCCTTCCGCATATCCGTTGAGGGGGCTGAATCTCCCATCAAAGGAACCAAGGCCAGAGACCTCTGTCTAAGCCCCTTTGCCCACTCGGAGAAGAAGAAATACTCCCCTGCTGTCCTCCCTTTCCATCACCAGCTCCCAACCCTCCCCGTGGCCAACCATACTCATGCCATAGCTAGAAATCTCTTTACAGTAAGAGAAGCGGCATGTTAATTTTCACTTCGGTCCTTTCTTTGTCCTCAGAGTTCAAGCACACAGAATAGGTCATTCTTAAAATTCTCCGTGCGAGCTGTTCAGCCTCCAGTGTCCGAAAACCAACCATGTAGGTGAACAACACCTTTAAAAAACAGGCAAGCCTTGGGCCAGGAGAAGCCCTAAGTAGAGGGTGGAGTATGGTGAGGTAAGCTGTCTTTTATTAGCCTGCCTCTCTTTCCTTCTGCGTGTTTCGGTTTCTTCCCTTCTCAAACATACAGACCTTCCTCTATTTACGACGGGGTTACATCCCAGTAAACCCATCATCCTAAGTTGAAAATATCTGTGAGTCAAAAATGCATTTCATGGGCGCCTGGGTGGCTCAGTTGGTTAAGCGACTGCCTTCGGCTCAGGTCATGATCCCGGAGTCCCGGGATCGAGTCCCTGGATCGAGTCCCGCATCGGGCTCCCGGCTCGGCAGGGAGTCTGCTTCTCCCTCTGACCCTCCTCCCTCTCATGCTCTCTGTCTCTCATTCTCTCTGTCTCAAATAAATAAATAAAATCTTTAAAAAAAAAAAATGCATTTCATACACGCAACCCACCGCCCATCCCAGCTCAGCCTGGCTAACCTTGACCGTGCACAGAACACTAACCTCAGCCTACAATTGGGCAGAGTCACCGAACACACGTGTTGAATATCTCGTGTAACTTACTGACTACTGTTCTGCAAGTGAAAAACAGAACATTTTGTTGTATGGGTTGTATGGGTGCAGAATGGCTGTAGGTGTATCAGTTGTTTACCCTGTGATGGCATGGCTGACAGGGCGCTGAGGCCTTGCCCAGGCTCCCCAGAGGGCATCAGACAGTAGATCACTAGCTCAGGAAAAGATCCAAATTCCGAATCTGAAGTCCAGTGTCTACCGAATGTGTATCGCTTTTCACATGGTCGTAAAGTCAAAAAATCCTATGTGGAGCTATACTGCGTCAGGGACCATCTGCATTCCTTAATTCCTCTCTCCCACTTGTCGTGGGAGATGCGGCAAGGGATGTCAGCCTGAGGAGGAAGTGGCGGGCCAGCCCTGCCTGATGCGGAGAGTGGGGGACACACATCTGCCTATCCGTCGGTCTCAAGTGGGGGGTCCACATATTTGTTGAAAGCCAAAGCAAGGCTTGGTGTGGCCCCTTCTACCTTATAAGCCCATAGAGCCCCAGCTCTGAAAGATGCTCCCTCACAAAAGGCTGCAGGGGCCAGAGTCTTTGGAACACCACCATGTTGAATATCCTTCCTGAACTTTCAAAAGTTCCCTTGTCCCTGAGAAGTCTCCAAAAAACAAGTGGAACTGTTTAAACTATTGTTCCACAAACACGTTCAACAGCAGAATCCTACGTGTGCCCTGGAGCTGTGTGCAGAGGAGTGCCTCTCCCCTTGATGATGTCTTCCTTCTCCAACATGCTTCGCTGCCCTGCACCATGGAAGCCTCTCTCCCCATCCCTCGTTCTTTGGCCAAGAGGATTATTTATGGAATAGTTCAACGTGGAGCCTTCCAGCCCCCCTGATGCAGTAACACCTGAAGAGATGAGCAGTGAGAGGCCACTGCAGGTGGAAGGCCTGGGGACCTTCGTGTATGAGGAGGAAGCTGAGGCAGGCCTGCAAAGATGGTCTCCTGGATCCTGCAAGCTGACTGCAGCGAAGAGGACTCAGGAGCGGGAACCCAGGTCAGCCAGGGGCAGCCACACTGCGGGCTTCTCAGAACTGGGGCGTCATGAGGCACTTCTCTCTCCCCTTCCCTCTGAGACCACACTGTCTTTCCGACTTCCCTCTACATATGTGTTCCACTCTCCTCCCTGTCAGGCTCTCTCTCCTCACTTACGACCCCATATGGCTGCCGGCATCAAGGCCAAACTTTTTGACTTCCGGCACCCACCACCTTCAGACTGCCTCTGTCTTCCACGCCATGGCCTGTATTCTCAGGGCAATAACCTGATTGGCTTAGCCTGACTTAGGTGACTGTTCCTTTCTGCCCACCCCCTCCGGTCAGCTGAGGCTAGGGGCATGATGCAACCATCAGGCACACCAGGACTGGGAATGCCTTCAGAAGGAGGGTATCTAATAAAGATGGGTTGGTGTCTGACCTGTGCTACAGACCTGAGCTTTTCTATTAGGGATACCCAGGAAGCCAAACCTAATGGATCAGAATCTTCTAGGATGGGTCCCAGGCATGTATATTTTCAGAAGGTGCAAGAGCAGGAGTTACTGTTCCAGGGAGGAGAAATGAATGGCACCTGCGGATTTATCAGATATGACTTGATCATATTAGAAGATGCATTCGTTCCTTGAGCAAGTATTTACTGAGTACCTACCAAGTACACCGTATTGTGTTAGGTGCCCGAGATAAACGGGTTTTGTTCCTTATTGACCATGCCTGTTGGTGGAAAAGAGGGGAAACATAATATGACCAAACTCTTTAAATGCTAAGGTGAGCAGTTTATATGCACTAATTCAAAGGGCAAGAGGAACTCATTGAGTATTTTTGAGTGCGGAAGTTATACTATCAGAAATACACTTTAAAAGAATGGCTCGGGGGCGCCTGGGTGGCTCCGTTGGTTAAGCAACTGCCTTTGGCTCAGGTCATGATCCTGGAGTCCCGGGATCGAGTCCCATATCGGGCTCCTTGCTCAGCAGGGGGTCTGCTTCTCCCTCTGCCCCTCCCCCCTCTCATGTGCTCTCTCTCTCTCATTCTCTCTCTCAAATAAATAAATAAAATCTTTAAAAAAAAAAAAAAAAAGAATGGCTTGGAACTAGAAGATAAGTAAGTCCCAGAGACCTAATACACAGTACAGTGATTATCAACAAGAAAACTGTATTATAAACATTTAAACAAAGTGACTAGATTTTAATTGTTCTCAACACTAGAAGAAATGATAGTAATGTGACACCACAGAAGTGTTAGCTAATGTGACAGTGGCAATCACATTGTAATATCAAATATATATGTTGTATACCTTAAACTTACACACAACATTATATGTCAAATATATCTCAGTTTTTTTTTTTTTTTAAGATTTTTTTTTTTTTTTATTTGAGAGAGAGAGAGAATGAGAGACAGAGAGCATGAGAGGCAGGAGGGTCAGAGGGAGAAGCAGACTCCCTGCTGAGCAGGGAGCCCGATGCAGGACTCGATCCCGGGACTCCAGGATCATGACCTGAGCCGAAGGCAGTCGCTTAACCAACTGAGCCACCCAGGCGCCCCTATATCTCAGTTTTTTAAAAAAGAAGAAGGATTGTGGAGGCACCCGGGCAGCTCAGTCAGTGAAGCATCTGACTCTCGGTTTCGGCTCAGGTCGTGATCTCAGGGTGGTGAGATCGAGCCCTGCATGGGGCTCTGCACTGAGCATGGAGTCTGCTTCAGAGTCCCTCCTTCTGCCCCGCCCCCACCGTCCCCACTCATGCTGTCTCTCCCTCTAAAATAAAGAAATAATTAAAATCTTAAAAATTAAAAATAAATAAATAAATGGAATTGTTGATTTAAGATGAGTTTTGGGAGAGGAAAGGAAAAAATATGAAAAACCCAAAGGAGGCAGAACTGCTGAGAAAGCAAGGCCATGATCCATATAACAGGGAATAAAGATTGTTTCTTTAAATGTTTTCAAAAATTATAAAATATGCTAAAATATTAAAATAGTGATTCCCTCTGAGTGGCAGAGTTATGGGGTGATTATTTTGGCCTGACTGTCTTTCATATGTGTTTATTATATTCCAAATTTTCTACCAGGAGCACCCATTATATTACATTACAATGTTCTAATGATAAGGCGGGGAGGATCCCATTAGAGCAGAGGTTCTCAGTCTTGACTATGCACCAAAATGACCCGTAAGCTTATTGAAACTGCTGGCCCCCCACCCCCAGAGTCTGTGATTCAATAGGTTGGGGCTGTGGCCTGAGAATTCACATCTCTAACAAGCTCCCAGGGATGCTGCTGCCGGTGGTTGAGGGACCACAATGTGAGACCCACTGAATCACAGAATAGTCAGTGAGACTGGAAAAAATGAATGTCTGAAAGCCTTCAAAGGAAAAACCAAGAGGGATTGTCAAATATGAGAAAAGAAGGGAAGATTATGATCAAAGAAAACCCCTGAATCGTGGGTTGACTAAGTCTCTTTGAGGTAATATATGAGAATGCTGTTGGTAATGGCAGAAAAGCTGCTCCCTTCCTTCCCTTGGGCACAGAGGTAAAAAAAAGACCCAGCATCAGGGCTGGAAGGCCCTCCACTCTCAGAGAGTTTCAAGGTTTGCCCCAGCATCATGGCCCTGGCCTGCCCTCTTCTCTTGCATTTTCCTCTTGCACATTCTTGATGTTTACATGACAGGTTCTGGAGGGTGTAGCCTGGGAAAAGGCTTCTTCAAACTTCTCCAGTAGGGAACAGAGCCAGGAGGCTTCTTTGAGGAGGGAAGGAGGGGATGTGTGGTAAGGGAAAGGACAGCCAAACCGGTGGAGTGAAGTTCATTAGCTCAGGTGCCCTCGCCAAACTCCAGCTTCTCAAGTCTCCTGCTGGAGGCAACATGGAAACAGAACCTGTCAGCTCCTCTTTGAGCATAAACACAAGTGTGAGCGAATCATCCAGAATCCAGATTTAGTCAATGCCTTCAGTCAACAAGTATTTATGAAGCCTCTAGCTACAATATGCCCAGGACTTCATGGAGGGGACCGGAAAGGAACCTGGAGAAATAAAAGGGGTGGCACTCGCCCTCAAGGATCCGGGAGACTTGGGGAGCATTTATGAAGCGACTACAGATAAACATACACACACACACAAAGCAAAATACTGTGGCCGGAGGTGGTGTAGCCTGATGGCTAGCCTAACACCTGGGACCAGGTTCATGGTCTCACTTCACCACTTACTAGCTGGGTAAACTTAGTCAAGGTGCTTAACTCTTTTTCTCCACCTAGTTTCCTCATTTTAAGAAAAAGTGGGTAGGGAGGGAGAATGATAGCAAGGCCCACTTCATAGGGTTTTGACGAAGAGCAAATGAATTAGTATTTGCAAAACACATATAATGGTGCCCTGGCACTTAGCACCGTTTTTGTTAAGTAAATAAATCAGAAGGAAAATATTGACATAGTTGACTGCATAGCAATTTAAAATTTGCGTGTAGGGCCAGGGTCCTATAAATCAGGCGACAAGATAGATTCAAAAATGAGGAAATATTTGCCATACAGAGGAAAAGGGGTTAATATTTTAAATTTAGAACCCTTACAACTCAATGAGGAAAAAAAAAAAAAAAAAAAAATTTTAAAATTAAAACCCTAAAAAACAAAAGAGAAAAAAAAAAAAAAAAAAGGATCACCCTAATGAGAAAAGGGACAAAGTCACCAAAAGAGAAAGAAAAATGATGAATATACCCATGAAGAGAGGCTCCACCTCAGTAAAAAACAAAGAAATGCAAATTCAAGCAATTGTGATATCTCATTTCATCTCCCAGATCGGCACAGGCTGAAAAGGAATAACCATACCACTGTTGGTGGGGGTGTCAGGAAGAAGGTGACTCGGTACAACTCTTCAAGGACAACTTCAGTGAACCCGGCTATGGACCCTAAATTTCCAACTTCTAGGAATTTATCCTAGGGGGGTAGTCTCACAAGACCGTTAATGTGGGGCGCCTGGGTGGCTCAGTCATTAAGCGTCTGCCTTCGGCTCAGGTCATGATCCCAGGGTCCTGGGATCGAGTCCCACGTTGGGCTCCCTGCTCCGCCGGAAGCCTGCTTCTCCCTCTCCCACTCCCCCTGCTTGTGTTCCTGCTCTCGCTATGTCTCTCTCTGCCAAATAAATAAATAAAATCTTAAAAAAAAAAAAAAGACCGTTAATGTGCCCCCCAGACTGTCTACCCTCGTGATCCAGTGACCTGCTAAGCTCCCCTCAGTTACCCTAGTGCCTGACACACACAGAAGACTTCCGTCAGTACTTATTGGAAACATGCACTAGAATACGCAATATTATATTTAGGAGGGTATGCTGGGACATTGTTTAAAATCACCAAAACTCGGAAATTGCTGCGATAAGAGGCTGCAGGCATATTATTATATTCTGTGGCCCACCCTGGGCCCATGCTCCCTTCTTTCCCTGCCATTTGGATTTTCCGGTCATTTTCGGTGAAGCCTTCCTTATTCGGAATCATTTTCACGTTCTCCTCTACTAGATGTGTGAACCAATTTGCAAACATTTCATAAAGTAAGAGTGTGGGGGAAAATAAACACACTGGAGAAGCAAGTTAAAGTATTTTGTGATCTTTTCAATCAGAAGGAACAAAATGATTCCTTTCTGAAAAGCCCGGTGCTCTGAGCCAACAGGAGAATTGCTAAGTGTAACACACATTGTACCTGTGTTACAGTGTCTATTGACTTGGTGACTTTCAACTGATAGGTTTTGAGTATCAGACTTTCTCTACAAACTCATACATAGGTGCAAAGACAAGGGAAAATACTCTTGAATTAAGAATTTGTGGGGGAGGGGGGAGATTTACTCTCTCTTTTCAGATTGATCTTCTATAACAATTTGTGCTTATAAAAGACCAGATATGGTTACATCTTTTTTTTTTTTCAAATCTGATAGAAAAATCTGTGCCCAACTGAGGCACTCCACGTGGCCGGAATTACTTCTGCTTCTCCTGGCTTCCGAGGGATACTCTGGGCAGTCAGAAGCTTGCCCTAGAAAAGACGGCCACTCTGAGCTCCTGGACTCCATTTATCTACAGTTGATTGTCATTATTTGTGGAAGTTATGTTCTATAAAGTCTCCACGAAGAAGGAATCAGCAAACATTGAACTGCTGCTCCTAGGGGAAACACACAGTCAGGTTCCTGCAAGCTGCTGGTGAGAGCATTTTCATTAACTGATGAATATATAACCACGTTTTACTGGGTTTCCATCTAAAGGTGCCTTATTTAATATATATTCTTGATTCCTTAACACTGAACTCGCAGCCAACAGCTCTACAACTCATGTCTGAACGAAGATTCTCTAACAAGGCTTCTGTATCTTCTCCACAAGGCAATCAGCCTTCATGTGCTCAGGAACGCTAAACACCTCACAGCACTACGATTGGGTGCCATTTTAAACAGGAAAATCACCAACAAAAAAGCACAAAAAGCTAGAGTACAAAATAGACCACAGAACGGACACTTGTTTACAGTATGAGAACTGAAACTTATTTACGCCAGAGTGTTGCTTTGTTAAATGTAAGCTGGGAATGTGTGCATTAGACAATTTAAATTTTTGGCCACTCTGCACCTGTCAACAAATGACCATAAAAGCACCGCGAGTATTTATTCATTGGGGGGTTACAAATAATTTGTAGCAAGTACATGGATTTGCAAATACGGCATACATGAATAATGGCCAACTGTATTTAACAAACACTTACATAGCACTTACTCGGTGCCAGACCATATTCTAAGGCTTGGCAAATACTCATCTCAGCCTCACATTAACCATGGGAGCAGGGTACTATTATTATGCCCATATTATAAATGAGGAACCTGAGGCACAGAGAGGTTTAGCCACCTGCCCCAGGTCACAAAGCTGGTAAGTGATGGGGCTGGGATTTGAACCCACACGGTCTGGCTCCAGAGTTTGAAGCCGTGTTCCAGGTAGGAACCAAGGGAAGCTTCAGATCAATCCAGAGCATCTGAATTCTTCTTGGAGAACCCCTGGGGGTCAAGGACATGAAGGACAGGGGTGGTGGGGTTCAAGAGAGGAAAAACTGTGAGCAGCAAATAAAGAAGAAGGAAGGAAAAAGGGATTTTTAAACTGAATGAAAAGGTACCACTTGCAAAAAGGCAAAGTTCAGCTTCTATGTCATAATCAATATGGCATGGTGTACCTTTGTAATAAAAAATAAATCAACGAGATACTGAGCATCAAACAAATTGTAAGTGCCTTGAGAGAGGCAAGGACCCTGCCTTATACTTCTCTTCTGCTCATAGCATGTGGCACAGTGGTAATCAAAAATATCGATCGCTTAACAGAAAAAAAAAATGCTTCTTTTTATTGCTCTCTCAAACTGGTATCTAATAACTACACAGATTAGTCAAAGAAAAGTAGCATCATCAACCTTCTCCTCCTCCAAAGTTCTGAGGAGCTCTTATTGTTTTCCTCTGTTCACCAAGTACACCAAGTACCACGGCCTCGTGGGTTTCAATTGCTAAGTCTGCCAAAGTCTTTACCATGCCAAGAAATAACTTCTCTCAATTTACTTTTTCAGAAGGATGTGAAAGAAGACAATCAATTCTTCTCTTGAAGATTGTCTTTTTGAAACAAAAGTAAAAACTACAAATTCAACGACATCTCTGGGAACCATTGCATAGATTAAGGTATCACCAATATATTTCCCTGCTGTACAAAATTCCTTTTGGGGGATTAGCAACTTTTCAACTTATTATGACTGCCAAACCTGAAGTCTGTTATTCTCTATCAGACAGTGAAGTTCACCAACACTTTCTGCTTTGAAACCCCTACTCCTTCCCAAAATAGCCTCTCGTGTGCCTTTAATATTTTTGATTCGGGTGCAAGCAAAATGTGGCCATAAATTGTGAGGCATGAGTGCATGCTGAGCGCTCAGTCTCACAAGGGGCGGGGGCTGGGAAGGAAGTGGCCAAATGGATGGCTGTCTTTCTGGGGGTGCACCAATAGCACCTAATTCCCCCAAGCCTGAAGACACATGACTATCACTGGCTTCAAAGATTTGGCCCCCAAACAACCAGGCATCCTTTTTAAGTTGGCATTTCTTCCAGAGAGGAATACTGAGCATCTTTCCTACATGCCTCACCGTGCTAGGCCAGCTGTCTAACAATATGGATCCCGGAAGGGGGTGCTGCCCATGTTGGTGATGGCAGCCTTTAATGCTTGGTGCGCACAGCCAACATCAAAGATCCCGCCGAACAGAGGTCCAGGCCATTGGCTGAGACAGCCCGGGCAAGCTTCCATGCCCCTTGAGTGCCAGCAGAGGCTACCCGAGGACCCAGGTGGGCATGCCACACTGTCCTGGACTTCCGGACGGAGTCCGGTCCCAGAGAGTGGACGTCATAGCTCTCCGGAGGCTGCCCAGGCCAGGTTCAAAGGGAGGGATGAACTTCATGACATCCGTTCCAAAGAAATCCCACCTGCTACTGGCATGCCCAGGCTCATCTTCCTCACATACCAGCCTCCCAGGCAAGTCTCCAAAGGCACGGTGGGCAGGCAGCTGCAACAGTTTGCTTTCTCTCAATGCTTTGGACTGGGAAAGACGCGGAGTTGAGGAAGAAGTCATGGCCAATCCCCATGATCCGGACCCCCCCCATTGGCTGGGATACTGAAAGGTCATCTTGTCCGCCCCTTTGCAGGAAAAACATGGTTTTCTTTGGCCCTGGAAATCTGGCCTGGCAGATTTTCTGGAGTAAGTTTCTTCATCCACACGCACCCACATCATATTGACGTTCAGGACTGTCAAAATGCAAACCCGCTCTGCAATATCCTTCACCCTCTACACTCCAGTGACTTCCCCTGGCCCGAAATGCCTGCCACCATGTGAGTGTCTGGCTCAGGCGCTGCACAGCGACTCCCCAGCTTGCTGCTCCTGAATAACTTGAATATCAAACCAAGCACAAAGAGAATAATATACAGCAGTTGCTGGAAAAAGCTCACTCCATCCACTTCGTTCTCTGTGGCAGACGCGACTGAAAGTTTTTTTTTTTTTTTAAATCCATGAAAAACTTCTCATTTAAGCTGGGGGTGCAAAAGGCATCTGAAATGTGAGAGTCCCCGGACCAGCCCTGGGATAGAAAGGAAAGGTTTCAATGAAATACAAAAGCAACGCAGACCTGAAGGGGAGCAGGCTGCCCGACAACAAGGCAGCCAACTGCCAAACTGTCATTTTGCTCGGCGGCTGAACAGAAGGCTCGAGTAATGACAACCACAAAACTCATTTAAAGTCTGAAAAGGTGACTAATGAGCTCATTCATGCTGGCTATAAATTATTCACTACAACACTGATCCCACTCAAGACAAACAGGAAAGTAAACTTTAAACACAGACATCGCCAGCCTCCGAAGTCGAACGAGATATGTCTGTGAAACTTTTCCCAATGAGAGAGCTACTCGTCTCTCCCTTGTCTTTTGTCACATTCATTCTTCTGTTTACTTTTTTTACTGCCTTTAATCAAGTTTAAGCAGACACAGCTGTTACACATTTATTTCTCTGTTGAGTTTTTTTCCATTAGTTATTATGAGCAATCATGATGCTCTAAAAATAGCAGCAAATTATATTCTCTAGAAATTGAAGGCTGACCTTAAAATGAAGCCCAGGTCTTCAGAAAGAATATTCATATGCACATGTTGGGTGAGTGACAGCCCCGCACAAAGGCGAAACACAAGTGCAGAGCATTTTCCACTCTTTGAGAGGTTTTTCAATTTGCTTCCAAATTTCCTTTGGCTCTGGTGGAACGGATTGGTTGCTTCAAAACCCTACAATACAGAAACCTGCTTCCAGGGGTCACATTTGGGTGAAGATTTTCATGAACACTCACCATCTTAACAGAATCAAAGTCCTCAAAAAATAAATAAATAAATAAATAAATAAAAATAATAAAAATTTAAAAATTTTTTAAAAATTTTAAAAAAGAATCAAGAAATCAAAGTTCTCATGGAGCCTTTTCACTACAGACAAACCCGGCGACAGGTTTGCCAAAAACCCACCATGTTGCTGCAGACTCCCCAGCTCAGTTTCCTGTTTAATATCAAAGAATTGCAGCTCTTCTGTTTTTCTAGACTGTGCTCTTTGCTACTCCTGTCACTCTGGAAAGCATTATGACTGTGGAGAAGGAGTCTCCTGTTTTTCAAACCTTTTTTTAATCTTAGTAGCTATTTCCAAGACAGAGGCAGAGTTACGAGTTTCAGACCTGCCCTAATAGATCTTATAAAAATAGTCCCCAAATAAGTACTTACATTAGCTCTTGGTCAGATCGCTGAACATTCTGTATTTTTAAACTGCTTTGAATACTTTGAAAAGGAGCCACAGAAAAGCCACAGAAAACACTCATATTCAAATCCCGCCAGATGGAGGTTCTGCCTAACCAAAAGTGAAAGCAGAAAGGTCTGAAGCTGAGTTGTACCCTGCGCACACCTCGAGATTACAGGGAAAAAATGAATGGTTTGGGGCCTGGGGAATCTTGCATAACGTATGAGAAATAATGCACGGAAGGCACATCGAGACGGGGCTTTAACTTCAACCCTAGACTAGGCCAAGCTCTGTCTCCATTTTAGGAAAATCTTTCACATTGTTTTCACAGTTTCTTGCACATGAACTGAAGGCTTGTCCAGCCATTTCTGTCATCTGAAATGCAAAGCAATTTTTCTTTTAAGTAGAGAAAGAGGAGTCCAGTAATATTTATAGCAAAGTACTTTGCCACCTACCGATGCAATCTGGTTGGTCTTCATGTGTTCGGCATGTTTTTTAATCCAGGTTTCTGTATCTACTCAGAAGCCATTCTCTTGGTTCTCTGTGCAAGAGCTCTCGCAGTGTTGCTGTTGTTGTTGGTTTTTGTTTTTTTTTTAATCAAACAATGTGTAAAAACCCAATTCCAACCAAAGAAATGGAAAAGCCTAAAATGGCATCCCGTTGGGAGACTCGGCTGCCCTACAGCCTTCCATGAACTCAATGCCTATCAGCTCTCGGTGGAAAGGTGCGGACAAAATATTGCTTTGAAATCTAGGCACACGTTGGTAACGTGTCTGCCAGACAGAGCTCACCTCCTTCTTCATGGGTGGGAAACCTGGCTGGTCTGCAGCCACTCGCACACCGCCCTGCTCTCTATTTTCCCCGAGGGGGGACCAAAGGTAATGTTAATTCTGCCCGGGGATGTTCAAAGCACCTGCAAAGCAACAGCCCAAACACTGAACCCCAAGTACTCAATTCTTGCAATCCAAAGAATTCTAAAACGTACATAATGCCAAAAGCTCTCCCATGCTTCCTACTCACTTGGAGCTTTGCCTGTATTATTTATTCCTTCCTTCCACTTACCTTTATGAGGGAGGCGCAGTCATCCTCTTACAGATGAGGATACTGAGCTTAAAGAAATTAAGGCATTTGTCAGTGGTGCCTGTTGAGGTGAGCTGGAAAGGCAAGAGCCCACGCGGTTGGGGCCCGCCGAGCCCACCCCCTGCACTGCTGCGTTCTCTAACCTCTTCATCCTCTCCATACCTAATTTCCAAGATCACAGAAATGTACCTTGCTGCTTGCAATCTACCTCCTGGGCTTCTCCGTCAGAGGTTTTTTTGGAAATTGTTTGATCTGGTTTTTGCATAACAGGCCACTAACCACGACACCCCTTCTCCCCCCTCCCAGGCGCAGCTCCTGAGGCTCGTAGAGAACGTGGACACCATTCACGGATGGGACAAGCACATCTACAAAAGACCAAAAGACCCAGGCCAATGGTCGTACACCCGCACTGTGCTTCTCTCTGAATCGTAAAGCCCGACGACTGTCGGCTTTCGAAAACAACAACAACAAATAACCCATGACAGTGACTGCTCCAGAGGCCAGACCTGAAACTCTAGGTCTATCCCCACCTCCCGTTCCGATGGGCCCTCAGAAAGAACAAGCTGCTAGGAAGGTGCCCGTTACACAACTCATAGAACAACCTACTCTCTCTTCAATCCACACTCTACCCTCCCCCAAGCCAACAAATGAACTTTTCTCCATATGCTACAACCACTGGGATCAAGATCTGATAGTTTCACTTCCAGCTAATGCTTCCATTTCACCAGAAACCATTTTTGAACTCTGTCTTTTGCACTTTGCACACTAAGTGAGCTAGTTATTGCCTGCCAGTTTAGAAACACGACTGACCCACCACACCAGAACTATCTTCCAAAAGCTAAATTACAGAGAATTAGATCGAGGCACAGATCAACCTTTGCCAACTCTACAAACAGATTCAAAAATCAGCAAGTCGCCATGAAAATATACTGACTGCGCTACCAATCAGATTAACCTTTTCCCACAGATCCTGGACAGAAGGGTAAGGCTCCCTACCGAGGCAGCCCTGTGCCCCACACGTGCCCCGGAGTCTTCACACAGCCCGGGGCACTGGAGCTGTGGAGGAGACATGCTCCCACAGCTCACAGGCATCTCCAGCACCTGCAGCATCTTCACGTCCGCGGCATTCCCACGTCGACTTGGGCACCAGGGCCGAGGAGTTCATTCCGTCACGAACCACCTCCACATGCTTCCTTGAGAGCTCTCCGGGTGCTATGACTGGAATCTCGTCTCAAGGCTAGCCAAAGGCTCTGGAAGAAGTGGATGAAGTAGAAAGCTGAGGCCTGTGGTTTCAGTCCCGAGAAACCCTCAGCTATCCACAGGGATCCAATCCCGCTGCCATTTAGAGTCCCTCTGGCTTCTGCCAACACCAGCTCCCTCTGGATCCAAATTCAACCTCTCTCAGCTTCCTTGTGATACCAGCATTATTGCAAAGCCTCCAATGGTTACGCTAAGAAACATAAGCCCTGCCCAGACCTTCCCGGAGCTCCTGTGAATGAACAACTGAGTTGCATTTTCTACGCAAAAGATACGCGTACTAAGTCAGACACTTACTAAGTCGGGGCAGGGCCATGTTCCAGGGCTCCTCCCTCACATCCTCCATGGCTCATTTTTCTAGATCAAAATCTCCAACTCATGAGCAGGAAGAAAGTCACTAAGGCTGACTGCCCTGACTTATCATTTAATCTACACAGAGCTATTTATTTACTAATTACATTCCCGGCCTGACAGCACTGGCCAGAAAAGATTTGTTTATTCATTACAAAAGCCAATTAATGTAAACAGAAAATAAAATCTTAAAGGTTACCCTTGGGATGGATTTTACTAATGGTGTCAGACGAGCCCCTAATTAAAGGAGGCAAATGAAGCCCAAAGAAGCGACGTGATTTAGGGCCACATGTCACAGAATACACACAGGTAGTTTCCTTGTTCAACAGCACCCCCAAAATTCCAGTCCTGTGGCGTGAGTGGGCCTGACCCTGTCATCGAAGTGGCTTTTCTGTCATTTGCAACCAAAAGCATCCCAACAGATACCCGAGCAGAGTTAGTGGCCACTCCGAGTTCCTGACTGCCTGTACACAGATATTTCTGCCACAGTAGTCTTTAACATTACAAAATAGCAAACCATATTTTGACAAATTTAGTGGCTGAACTTGGTAAGAATCAAGAGATTTGGGGGAAACATAGGCAACTAAAGACTATCATTGAGCTCTTTAAAAGTATGGCTTAATGTGTAACTGTGACTATATTAATAGAGTACTTTTGATGACTGAAGAATTCATGAATGGAGATTAACTGTAGAGAATTCGTGGCTAATGGGGGAAGACCATTCTATTTTCTTAATATATTATTTATTTATTTTTGAGAGCGAGCGAGCTGGGCCGGGAGGGGAACAGGACACAGAGGGAGAAAGAAAGAATCTCAAGCAGGCTCCAAGTCCAGTGCAGAGCCTGACATGGGGCTTGATCCCAGGGCCCCAAGATCATGACCTGAGCCAAAATCAAGAGTCAGACATTTAACCGACTGAGCCACCCAGGCACCCTGAGGACCATTCTATTTATAACTTGAGACAAAACCTGACTCCCACTTCAGTCTCAGAGTTGGACCTAAAGCTGGTCTCTTCCCTACCTCCCAGAGGAACAATGTCTCAATTTTATATCTCCAAGTGCCCAGCTCCAAATCGGGTGCCAATGGAGGGGTGACACGGGTCTCAATGGCTAAGTTTATTGAGTAGTTACTAGATGAAGACGCTGAGCTGTGTCTTATCTGCTTTATGTCATCGAATGCTCCCCAGATATCAACATGAGGTAGGCTGATCGGAGTAGACAATTAACAAATGATACAGAAGGAGTGATCGTCACGCACACCGAACTCTTGTAAGATTGTATTTGTCATCAGTAAGAACACATTCTTTAGTAATCCTAAAACTATAAAATTAAAAAGATGAGTATCAATAGATGTAATAATTAGATAGGGTCTAATTAACATTTATCGAGAAGGAGGATTTGCCACCAGATACTGAGGCTTAAAGCGTCAGCACCCCTCGCTCCCGCGGCCCCTTCAGTGGGCCCAGGAAGGACCCCAGCCACATGTGGAATGAGCACCTTCAGTATTTAAGCTTAGTCACCGCACAGAAACACTTAAATGTCCTGAAACCCTATGGCTCAGACACGAAAAAACCTGAGAAAGGTTCCCCGACATGTGACAATAATCGTAAAAAAAATTTTTTTTAATGTTTTATTTATTTATTCATGAGAGTCAGAGAGAGAGAGGGGGGGGGTAGAGGCAGAGGGAGAAGCAGGCTCCCCGCGGAGCAGGGGGCCCGATGCGGGACTCAATCCCAGGACCCTAGGATCATGACCTGAGCCTAAGGCAGACGCTTAACCATCTGAGCCACCCAGGCGCCCAATAATCCTAAAAATTTACATGACATTACCAATAACTGCTTGTGAAGCAAACAAGTTTTTTCCCTAATCCATCAAGAATGAAAAACAAGCCCCGACCAACTATGCTAGAGGAATGACTGAATTACCTTGCTGTTCTCTTGAGGAAAATGCCATTCTAAAATCACTGTCATAGGAAGAAGGCATCAAAGAGCACACAGCCCAAAAATGTAGGAAAAAACAAGTCATGCAGACATGTGTGAAACAGCCGATTTATGATATTTGTGTTATTTTTCTGGATTTTGTGATATTTGGGATGTCAGCTTTTGAAACATATATATTTTTTACATTTTCTTTCATCATTTGAAATAAGTGCTCCCTCATAAACCTGGTTTTATATTTATAATTTTACATTTTTTCTTAGAGAGGGCTCCCAAATTAAATAGGCCTCAGGCCATACGGGGCCTGCATCTGCTCCCGGGGTGCCTACTGTGAGCCAGGTCATGGCTTTTCGCGGGCCAGCTCCTCGTGGTCAGCTAGGGGTTCTTTGAGGTAGGTGCTATTACCCCATTTTATAGATGAGGGATCTGGGCCTCAAGCAGGTTAGAAAGACCTACCAAAGGTTACCTAGCTGAAAAGTGGCAGACTGAACCCAGCAGTCTGATCCAAAGGGCCCCAAGCCAGGTGCCACCCTGCCTTGCTAGTCCTGCTTTTTGGCCTGCCCACCGCCCCCCCCCCCCAAGACAAGAAAGAAAGGGCTACCCTTCTGTGACACAGGCCTGCCTCCCTGGCCTCTGGCCCCGGCAGCTTCCTGGCAGGGCTGGGGAAGGAGGGGCTATCTCAAACCCGTGGGGCAGACTGGGGCAGAAGGCGCCCTGATTCAGTTTCCTGCAGGGCAGAGGGTTTAATCCTTGTCAGTGGGCAACAGTGGGACTCTACAATGGGTCACCTTGGGGCCACAACCTCTTGGTCAGTGACCAGCCGGCTCCTCTGATGTCATTTATGGTTCAGGTGATGCTGATTAGGCTGCAGCAAGCCCGGTATGGTGACAGTGGGTCCACGTGTCCAAACCTCGGTGAGAGCTGAAGGCTGTGGGCTTGAGGGAGGGACCCAAGGAGAGAAGAGGGAGCTGTCTGACCACAGAAAAGGAAGCCCCCAATTTAGTGTGAGGCACAGCTGTAGCCTCAGCTCCCTGTCCTCCCCAACCCCGGGGGTCCTCCTCAGGGTCCCATCCCAGCCTCCAGCAGCCTCTCCCCCACTCAGTTCAGAACAAGTGCGTCATCTGCATAATGCTTCTGGTGGATTCACTCCCTGCTGACTCAGTTTTCTGTCTGAAGAACCTGGTCCCTCCTGTGAGGCCCAGCTCCCCAACTACCTGAACCCCCTGCCTCAGTCCTCCCCGAACTCAGGACAGGACCTGCTATGTTTTGGTACCACTAATTTTCTGTTCAAAATAATGACACCAGAGGCCCGGATGGCTCAGTCAGTGGAGTGTGCAACTCTTGATCTCGGTGTCATGCATTCGAGCCCCACGGTGGGTGTAGAGATTTAAAAAAAAAAAAAAGATGAAACTACAAGGTGGTGTGTGCTTTATCTTCTTGGGCCAGTGAGGAGCCCAGGGAACCAGTAGAACGCAAGACCTTGGACTTTACCATTAATATAGTGTTACTGGTCATTATCATTATTATCGGTGCTCACCTCTCAGGGTCTCCGCTCTGCCCTACTCCCCCCACCAACTAGAACAGAAAAGGCCATCCTTCTGCAAGAGTAGGGTAGACATACGTAAAATCCCAGGGAGAGAGAGATACCCACTTCCCAGCCTCAGGGTGGACTGTGCTAACAAATCTAAAATACTGAAGTGTCCTCCTGAAAGGGAGGGAGGGGTGGAAGTGGGCAGAAGGGCAGAGCACTGGAGGACCCTACACGCATTCCTCAAACGTGAGGCCTCTTCCAAGACCCACCCTGCACCCTGATAGCGTTAACCCTGGCCTTGAGATTGGAGTCTCAGTAACAATGGGAGCTAGTTACAGGGGGGGTCTGTGGCCTGCTGACTTTCCCAATGGCACTCAACACTCAAATCACCCCGCCTTCCCTTCCCAATTCCCAAGCTCACCAAACCCCTTCAGTAATATCTCTGTCAATTAATACACAAGCCTTCTGATTCCCTCCACCTGTCCTGTGAGCTTAGCTAACAGGTGCACCCTCAGGAAGCAGGTGTGCTTCTCTGGGCTCAAGACAGTTCATGGAGGTGACATCACACAGGGCTCTCCCCCACCTCACCCCATATGCTGGCAGCCACCATGCCCCAGTGGGACACCACTAGCTTCTGAGCAAGCCAAAGAAGCAGAGTCCTACCCAGCAGAGAGCAAGTGTGAGAAATCTTTGCCGAGTAGGGGACGGCATGACGGACTGGTCAGTCCGCTCTGAGAAGGAACGGATCCATTAGAAGGAGTATTTCTGACTGTCGCAACAACCATTTAAAGGATTTGGCAACACACACGCTAAAATTGGAACAATACAGAGAATACAGACAAGATTAGCATGGCCCCTGCGTAAAGATGAAGCAAGCTGTATTTGAATGTTAACTAACTGGAATTAAAATAAGAGCTAACCAACTAACTAACTAAAAGACAGAGGCAGGCGGCCGGATGAGTATGAGCACAGTGAGGGTGCGGGCAGTCATCTCACCTCTTAGCGCCTTCCTGTCCTCACCTGTGAAATGGGGATGTAAGACTGACGACCCTCCCCGGGCTGCCCGAGGATTAAATAAATCGGCATATGTAAAGCACCCCACAGGCATGCAGGGCACAGGCTAAATGCCGGGCAAGGGTTTACTATTATTATGTAGAAAATAAAGAGAATTAAATAGAATAAGAGGTAAGAGTCAACTTAAAGAATGATTTGCTCACGATTTACATTAACTGCCTAAAACCAGGGTGTTTTCTCCCAAGCATAAAGATTTAAAACCTTTCCTCCTTTTCTTTCTTTGTAGTTTAAGGATCAAGCGGCCACCGAAATTCTACACTTGGGGCAAGCACAGCAAAACGTGGAATCACTATGTTGGACACTTGAAACTCGTGTGACATTGTGTGTCAACTATACTTTAAAGTTCAGAAAAAAATTTTTTTAAAGAAACCATTGAAATTCTTTCCTGGAATTAATTAGGATTTTCTGATATTTTCCACAACACCTTGAAGACCGTGGAAAAACTTGTGTGTTCTCGGTCCCAGATCTTATGCTGTCTCTGTTGAAAAAAAAAAAAGCAAATAGCTCTCCGCCTCAGAAGAGCAGAACCAGAATAAACTTGCTGACCTCATTGATTTGTTGGGGGCTGCCTTTAGTATGTGCATGTTCTTAGGATGGAGTCATGGAGGTGAGCTGGACCCACAGTTTTTAAGACTTTTTCCCCCCAAACCTACCTGTTCCTTTCAGGAGAGAGGTATCTCAGCCATTCCTAAGAACGATTCCCTACAACGCTCCTTTACCTCCATGCAGATGGATCACTTCACTCTGCCACCAATAAAAACTGTGGGTGATGACATGACCGGGGAGCTCACTATACCTCATTTGTTGTAATTATGACTTTTCTTGGGGTTCACCTTCACATGTGAGAAATGGGACAGCCTGTGGACTATAGGTGTAAACTCTGGGCATAAGGGAATACTCAGGTTGGGTGGGGAGAGCCTCAGGCTGGTTAGTTCAGGGGGTTATGTGCCCCCAATGCTGAGAGTGTCCCCAGTATGTTCCCCTTGAGACCAACACCCATGTTCATGGAATGACCAGTTGTCTACTGCTCATTAGGCACACAGACTATTGCTTGAACATCTGCAACTTCCCCATTTAGCCTAAGCAGCCAGCCTTCCGAGCCACGGACATAATTCACACGTTAGCCTGTATACAATTGTGGGTCCTGCTCAGAATTCAAACTGAAAATTTCTTACGCCTAAACTTGACTTTCCGGACCGATGTGAGGAACAGAGAGAGGGGAACCGTCTATCGCAGGGGGTCAGCAGACTACCACCTGCTGCAGGCCAAATCCAGGCCACAGCCTGCTTTTGTAAATAAAACTGTGTTGGCACACAGCCACTCCCAGTAGGTTCCGCAGTGGCCCTGGGTGCTTTCCCACTCCAGGGCCAGAGTTGAGCAGTTGCAACAGAAACCACAGAACCTGCAGAGCCTAAAATATTTACTGTCTGGCCCTTTAGAGAAAAAAAGGGAGGATGACAAAAGCCACCAGAATATTTACAGAAGTTTCTGATGGCCTATGACTCATGGTTTAAAAGGAACAGTGGCCCTAATAAGTTAGCAGGAGGAAATGCGGGTTCAAATACTGGTTCCACCAACACGCTAGGCTTTGTGAGGTCATACAAGTATTTTCACCTCTGGGCTTCCATTTCATTCATATAATAGGATTAGTCATGGGTGGCAAGTGCATGACAAATAATTAACTAATACCCCCAACATATGCATTTTGAGCACACGACTAGAATTGTTTTCTGAAGGGTAAGAGGTCCTGTCTTGGTGTAGCAGTATTTTGCGGCCAGGACAGGAAGCACTCCTTGTTAGCAGTTCAGTTGGGTGCTTATGGAGCTCCTGTGATATGCAATGCACTGAGCTGGTCTAGCCCCGCAGGGGCTCCAACTGCAGATAGTAAGTGATAGGGTAACCCAGGTCATCCCAGGCTGGGACAGTCAAGGAATGTTTACTCATTTTTTTTGTTTGTTTACTCATTTTTTTTTAAGATTTTATTTATTTATTTGAGAGAGAATGAGATAGAGAGAGAGCATGAGAGGGGGGAGGGTCAGAGGGAGAAGCAGACTCCCTGCTGAGCAAGGAGCCCGATGCGGGACTCGATCCTGGGACTCCAGGATCATGACCTGAGCCGAAGGCAGTCGCTTAACCAACTGAGCCACCCAGGCGCCCTGTTTACTCATTTTTTAAAAAAAGGAAAATGTGACTAGTGCCCTAAAGAAAGGGTAGGACTTCAGAGAAAGGAAAAGGGAAGGGAGAACTTTCCACTTGGTTCTTTCCTGCACTGAGCAGTAAAGCAAATACTCAAAGTGAGGAAGGTCAAGGGTATATTCAGAGAACCACGGCAGAGACCAGTTCATCTGAGCAAGAGGATCCCTCATGGGAATAACTGGGAAGATGGCTGGAAAGGTAAAGTTGCAGACAGATTACGAAGGAACCTGGGTTCAAAACCCACAAGTTTGTATTTTATTCTAGATGATGGGGAGCCACTGAGTGTTCTAAGTAAAGTAGGAGATGATAACATGAAAGTGGTATTTTAGAAACATTCATCTGGGCATGGTATATAAAATGAATCAGAAGAACCTGAACTACAGAGGAACTGAAATTGAAACACAGGATATAGTATTTATCATATTGATGGAAACATTGTTTCAATGGGGAAAAGAAACAATTCTCTCTCCTCCTTTTAACTTACAGTTTCCCATCTGTGTGTCCCTGATATCTCCTGTATGTCTCACAAATTTTTAAATACCTAAATACCTACTAAATAAGCAAAGCTGGAACCAGCAAGGAAAATATTTCAAGAAAAACAGTCAAACAACAAAGGTCAGGTCTTGGTATAAGGGTTTCACTTTTGTGAGATGTAGTATAGATATGAGGTATAATAGTTGGCCTTTGATTTCAAATCACAAGCAGGAGGAAAGTTTATTACAGTTTTCACAAGGGAGATGATATTTTCTGTGTGTGTGTGTGTGTGTGTCTGTGTGAAACCCCAATTTCCTCATTTATAACCCCCCAGAAAAGGCAGCTAATAGCCTGCTCTGCATCCGGTTTCATCAGAAATAAGACTGTGCCCATTCTAAGTCTCTGCCAGCACTCTGTCACTTGCCCTCACACACGGCCCTGACTTTAGACACTTGTGTGTATGGTGACAGGAGAGCCAGTCTCTTGGAGGGGGAGGCAGAACAGAGGAGAGGTTAGAGACGCTGCTTAGAGCAGGTAGAGGGGGGGGTTGGAGTCCCAGCCTTTTCTACCCAAGTGACCTGCTTAGGTTAGCTGCTTTCTGTTGAAGGTCCCCACCTATAAAATAGGGGTGATGAGTACCCACTTCAGGGCGTGCCAGGAGCCTCAACTAGGAAAATGTCTGCAAAATGCTTTGCATACCATACCTGGCACCGGATATGGTTCAATCAATGGAACTGCTGTCATCTGTTTTCTCAGGGTGCAGTGACATTTGGCTGAGATAATGCAAGTCAATTTTTATTTGCTAGGTGAGAGGCACTTCCTTAATTTAATTACCATATGCCCAATACACAAACTCTTTTCCCCTTTGAGTCCATCACCAGATGCCTAGAGGACCAGAACCCAGGAGACTGGAAGTGCCCAGGGACTGGGGACTCAGCAGCCTGGCTGCAGTCTTGCCTCCTGGGGAAGCTCCCAGCCCAGCCCTGCAGCACAATCCCCCAGTGTCCTCAGAAGAGACAAGAGCTTGGGATCTGGGAACCTCAAGCTGGAGGCTTCAGAGACCTCTTCCTCCAGGCTGTTCACGAGCTTCTCTGACTCACTCAAGAGCTCACCAAGAGTTTAAGGAAGAGTTGGATCTAGAACCCAGGTCTGTTCACTTCTTTTTCTCTATCTTCAAAGTCATATTTAAAAAAAATTATAGGGGCACCTGGGTGGCTTAGTCGTTAAGCGTCTGCCTTCGGCTCAGGTCATAATCCCAGGGTTCTGGGATCGAGCCCCACATCCGGCTCCCTGCTCCGCGAGAAGCCTGCTTCTCCCTCTCCCACTCCTCTTGCCTGTGTTCCTGCTCTCGCTGTCTCTCTCTCTGTCAAATAAATAAAATAAAATCTTTAAAAAATATTATAAAAATCATAATGGTCACTATGGAAAACTTGGAAACTAGAGAAGAATTAAAAGGGGGAAAAATGCATGGATATAAGCCCATTGCCCAAAGCCTCTATACCTCTGTTAATTCAGACTGCCTTCCAGGTTTTTCTATTCATACAACGAAAGTGAGAAGACACCGTAAATACATTTTGTGCCCTTTTTTTTTCCTTTCTTCACTTCACGCTGTATGAAATCAACAACAAAATTTTGAACTTCAGGTGTGCTGAAACCGTATCAGCCCTGACATCGCCCCTTCTGTGTGTGTGGCACACAGTAGGAGCTTAATAAACAATGTGGAATGCGTGGATGCCAGCATGGCCTTATGTGGAATAACCAATGACTTAGCCACCCTCATTCTGCTGGAAACTCAGGTCATCTCCAGTGTTCTGCTACCACGAACAACGTCGGATGCACAGCCTCGTTCATGCATGGTGTACATAGCTCTCTGTCCCTACGGTAAATTCCTAAACATGCAATCGCTGGGTCAGAGTACTCACATTGTAAAGCCTTGGATCCCTGCTGCCAAATGGCTCTCCAGAAAGGTAATCCTAATTTATATCCTCCACCGGTGATTTAGGAGATGGAAAAGCGTGAGCTTTCTCCATGGAGTGAATATGTGAGTTAAGGGGAAATTGTAGAATCCCTCAGTAGGTGTTTTAATGAGGAATTAAGGGCTGGACTTGAAGCTCATTTGGTATTTAGCAACCCCACACAGTATGGAGTCTCCTCTTGAACTTTGATCAGTATCCCTCTGACCTCCTCTCTGTTGAAAAATACAGTGTGGTACCGAATACTAGAGAACTATCAACCCTACCATTTCTATCTCCCAAACTAGGAAACATCCTCCATCCCCCAGGACACAGCATAAAACCCAATCTTTCTATATAAACAGTGAGCCACACCAAATCTGTGTCTCTGGCACCAAGTCTGTTTTGCTCAACCTGTCTATAAATATCTGCAGTTAAAAGTAAACATCATAGCAGTTTCTAAATTTCTTTTTTCATACATGCATACATTAAAGATACACTGTTAACCTCAAAAACACACTTTTAATATTTGTTTCTTAGAAAACAGTTTGTTCTTCCTAATATAAATCAGCAAGATAAATTCCAAATGAGTATATCTATCAGAGTATTTTAATTGATTATTCCCCCTGCCAGCCCCGTAGGTCAAGGAGGTCATTTGTGAAAATGAAAACAGCTGTGTAGACCCTGATCCAGGAAGCCCCAAGCTCCCACCCCACGTGGCCAGCGCTCACTTGGAATTAGCAGGAGCAAGCATCTCCGTGATGAAGAGGCTCCAACACCAAAGCACACTCGCCCTCCTTGCAGCCCTCTGTGCTGTATCCCAGGACACATAAGAAACTCTGGATTCAGGGTACCCAGGTGGCTCAGTCGGTTAAGCGTCTGCCTTTGGCTCGGGTCATGATCTCAGGGTCCCCACTCAGTGGAAAGTCAGCTTGTCCTCCCTCCGCTCCTCGTGTGTGTGTGTGTGTGTGTGTGTGTGTGTGTGTGTGTGTG
>NC_058411.1:13654855-13892511 GCF_002201575.2 Neomonachus schauinslandi | reverse complement strand
GTGTGTGTGTGTGTGTGTGTGTGTGTGTGTGTGTGTGTGTGTGTGTCCGCGCAACCGCGCGCCTCTCTCTCTCTCAAATAAATAAATAAAATCCTAAAACAAACAAACTCCGGATTCAAATCCCACCTCTGTCCCAGAATTACTGTGTCAACATTACCTTCTGTGTCTTTGTTTCTCCATCTTCAAAATGGGTTTTTTTCTGCATCTCTCCTGTTTCACAAGAACATTAGAAGAACTGAAGCATAAAAATCTTTCATGTGTTCTGAGAGGCAAAGCACCTCTCCAAATTCAGTGTACTCCTATGTCATGACTTCTGTTTTCTTAAGAATCAGACATAGAACTTCTAGCCAAATCTTCCCCACACCTGATGGCAATGTTATCAGGATGGCTCCTAACCTTTTGAATCATCTGCAATTTTTTTTTAAAATCCATATGGCTCTTCACCATCCATTAATATTAAGCTACTCTTTGCCATGTATCCTTTTTTATAAACACACAAACATATACACCCAAAATACAGAAGTCCAATCACTTTTCTTTGACTCAAAATAAACCACAGGCCTCCAGTACTCAACAGATAAAAATCTCAAAGCTCATGTTCACATTTATCCATGAAAGAAATGTAATAGTTCAACATGTCACACAGCAAGTCAATCAGAGGACTGAGAAATAAACACAGAAGTTCTCAAGTCCATATTTCCAGTTTCCTTGTGATATGAACAAGACAGAATTTATTTGAGAAGAAAATGCCAAGGTGACATTTGGAATTACCATGTTTGTGGGGGCAGGAGGCCAACTTATAGGACCTTTTGCATTCTCTTTTGGAGCTGTGGCTTTGCCAGATCTACAACCCCATATGCATACGAGGTTCAGCCAATTCACCATGGGGATCTGATAGCTTTGCCCATGGACTTCTGCCTCCTTCGGCAACTATTAGGGAGCTTGCCATCAGGAGGCCTCTTAGGGAGATGGGATCATGGGGAGAGCCAGAAAGCCAGCCCTATAAAGAAATCCAGTTGACCTCAAAGTCAGATTTCTTGAGGTAAGCGGGACGGACTATGGGGGAAGGGGCTCGAGGTGAGGGGTCCAAAAAGAAGACAGAGCAGAGGACTCATATGAGGGTACCCTTGCCACTAGGGGCACACTGGCCATGTCCCTGGTTTTTCAGCCACGGAGAGTGCCACCTTGATGGCAGGATCTGCTTGTTGCCTGGTGGCAGAGCCAAAGGCCAGGTCTACTCCATTTTCTGCCCTGTACAGCCAATTGCTCCAGACCCAAGCTCGGCAGAGGAGCCCTCCTGCAGCTCCTGAAACTCCCCACTGGTGCATTATTGAGCCAGGGGCTGGCAGGAGAGGAGTGACCACTCCCACGTCTGAGAGCTCCTGGACAGACCCACCTCTAGCCCATTTCATGGCATCCTCACAGTCTCCCAACCTCCACAGAAATGTTTCTAGACCAGGACTTAATGAAATGCATTCTGTGGGACACATTATTTTACTGAGCTCCTGATATCACAGTTTCATGGAGGAGCAGGCCAGGCTGACAGCATTATGAGTAATGATGCCTTTAGCATCTGCCCACTGAGGTGCAGATCTGTAAAGGTCTCCTGTGACCCACAGCTGCCTTCTACACCTTCTCTCCTGGGCGCCTTAGAGTACATGCCTCCATCGGCAGGATTCCCTTCTCTCATCCTCTTTCCTCCTCCTCCTCCTTGGTTAACACCCTGGGCTGAAACTTCATCAATACCCTGGAGTCCAACCCAACCCACCATAAGTCTGCCTTAAAACCCCATCCCCTTGGATGAACCCTGGAACCACTCTGGACTTCAGTATCTTTTTCTGACAGCGAGGGGCAGGAAGAGCTCTTCTCCAAAGTTCGTTCCAGCTAAGAAAATGAATATTCTATACTTTATCTGCTTAAAACTTTGTGCCCTGTGCCTTTGACAGAAATAACTTTCCAGGCTTGCCTGTTAAAGGAATCTGGAACATGCAGCATGCCAGAAAAGTCCCCCAGGGCTAGCCTTTCCTTCCTTGGTATCTATGGGACTTTGCATGGCCTGGAGGCAACACTGGTTTAAGGAGGGATGTCTCGTTTTCCAATTTGCAATCGGGTAGACTGGATGAGCCCTAGGGTCTCTTTCAGAATGAGAAGCCCATGATTTTGCAAGTAGAAAGCTCAGGCTGACCAGCAAAGGCCAAGACAGCAGGAGAGAAAAGCCACTGTTGATTGAATACCCCAAAAGAGATACAAACTTTACAAAGGGTGGCTCTCATGTTGCCACCAATGCCAGGATGTTGATGTCATCCACAGAAATGCAGGGTGAGTCAGCCAGTTCTCTCCCATCAACCCAACCCTGGGAGGCATCCTATGGCAAACGGTTGTTGTCAGGTAAGGCAAAGATCATCTGGTAATGTGATGTTCTGAATATCCCGTCTGGTTGTCAGGAAATGTAATTCCTCAAATCAGGACCCTAACCCTAAAAATGACCACTGGCCACCTGTGTCCTGTCCCTTGGCCAACAATTCTGGAAACGGAGCTTCTGGACCATGTTATAATTTAACAAGGCTTTCCTTGAGCTGGCCTTTGGATTGATATGTTTTCAGTTCATTGTGCTACCTGTCAGTAATGTGCCACCATGCAGATGTCAGCCTGAGAATAGGCCAGGATGTATGGGATGCTGTCGTGTCTTTGTTCATTCTGGAGAATTACTATAGCTTGAGGGTAACAGTCCCACAAGTAAAATCTTCATCACCCCTGCCTGCCTTAACACTTCAGATTCACTTTTTTATTTTATTTTCACTACCCATTTGAAAAACTGTGAAGCCTTGTGTGTGTATATCATACATTTTAAATTAAAAGACCTTTTAAAAAACAGAGAATAGGGGCGCCTGGTTGGCTCAGTCCTTAAGCACCTGCCTTCGGCTCAGGTCGTGATCATAGGGTCCTGGGATCGAGCCCCACATCGGGCTCCCTGCTCAGCGGGAAGCCTGCTTCTCCCTCTCCCACTCCCCCTGCTTGTGTTCCCGCTCTCGCTGTCTCTCTCTGTCAAATAAATAAATAAAATCTTAATAAATAAATAAATAAAAACAGAAAATATATTTTCGGATGTCATCACTCAGGTATGGGTGGTTGGGGACTGCAGGGTTTCCGAAATCATTTGGATTCCAGAGGACACTATTACTCCACCTCCTGCCTTGTCTGACTATCTCAGCACTCTGAATCCACTTGATAAAAAAGAGAGGATTGTTTTGATGGAGTGATTTCAGAGAGTAAGGAACCACTACTTAAAAGTGGTTAAAAGACCCTACCTGAAGCTCATTCCTTACCTACGGTGGCCTCCTATCTAAAATCAGTTGCCCTACATTCATACTAGTGTGTGAATGACTAATACCAAGGTCATTCCCTAAACAGGCTGGAGAGAAGCAGGGATCCGTGTGTCCCCCAAAGAGGTATAAAGGTGTGTCCTAGGGGCTGGGAGGGAGAAAGGCAGAAAGAACAGACTGAGAGCACCCAGAACCAGGGTCATTGCACTATTTTTTTCTAGAGACAATCTTCTTTCTTCTTAATTTGACTTTAAAAAGAAGGGCATCCCATAACAGTGACCTTCCAAGGAAGGATAATTTATCCACCCTTGGCTTAACTGGTGCTTGAGCGGAGCCACTGTGGAAAGGCTCCTTGGCCAAACCCATCTCCATCCCCCCAGCATTCCTGGGGGAGGGCGGAATGAGCACAGCTGAGACCATCAGCACCATCACCGAAGCAGCACTAATACGGACACAGGAGGTGCCAGCTCACTCTCCCCCGCCAGGTGTCCAGGCTGGCGAGGCCATCTGGGTTAGAAAATGTGTCCTCTAAAGCCTGCTGGGGGAAGCCCGTTTTGAGGGGGAGCTTAGCTTAAAAAATCAGCCAGCTTCAAGAAGTCTCTTCAGCTCTGATCCCCACCAAGTTGTGGGGCCTTGGAAATGGGCTATTTCCCTGTATGAATAGCCCTGAGAAAACCAATGCCTCCACCTCCAACAGCCTGTGGGCCAGGGGCCAGTGAACAAGCCAGCTCCAGCAGGAAACACAGGAAAAAAGATTGGGAAGAAACTAGATTTTAGCTTCAGGTTTCCAAAAACCTACAGGTATAAAGCAAAAATGAAATCCTTTTAAGAAATGCCTATCTAAAATGTAACCCTTTAAACCCCTTGTACTCTGATGAAAGAGATAACAAACATGAAAAATGAACTTAAATTGTACCAAATGGGAACACTGGTCTCTTTAAAAATACTTAGTTCCAGGGGCGCCTGGGTGGCTCAGTCGTTAAGCATCTGCCTTTGGCTCAGGTCATGATCCCAGGGTCCTGGGATGGAGCCCTGCAGGAATCAGGAAGCCCACTTCTCCCTCTCCCACTCCCCCTGCTTGTGTTCCCTCTCTTGCTGTGTCTCTCTCTGTCAAATAAATAAATAAAATCTTTAAAAACAAAACAAAACTTAGTTCCAAAATTTAAAAGCTCCGTGAAAACCCAGTGTGGATGACGATGTAAAGAAAGAGGCACTCCGGTTCAATGTTGATGGGAGCGTCAGTGAAGTCCCGTCATTTGGGGAGAGATATTTAGCAATACTTTATTAAAATTAAAATGCTTTGACTTAGCAGTCCTCCTTGCAGGGATGTGTTGTCCAGAAATGCACAATTGTGCAAAACTATGCATGTGCAAGAATTATTTCAGCATCATCTGCAATAGAGGAAAACTGAAAAGAACTCCATGTCCATGGAAAAGGGATCAATTAGTAATTCCTGGTTCGTTCATAGAACAGACACTCGCAGCTTATAAAAGAAACAGGTAAACTGAGGTGTTTATGGGAATAGATGCTCAAAGAGAACAGCACATTGCAAACTGAAGAGCAAGCCTATTTTTTGTACGATAGTATTCGATATGTTAATATACACACAAAGGAACTCTTTGATGGGTGGATCATTAGGGACTTTAAACTTTCCATGACAAGCATATCTAAATTTGCTAGGATTTTAATGTTTTTATTTTTTAACATTAAACAATAACATGTAATCAGAATTTAAAAAGTTGAGTTCCTCCATCTCTTCACATTATTTAATTATCTACGACACCGTCTTTGTCCCTCATCTTGTGCTAGAGTGGGACTAAGGACTGTGTTTCTTATAGGTTCTAGAGAATAGTGGCTATGGGCTATGTATTTCATCTCTGCAATTCCAGGATAAATGGTTCAAAATTCCAACTCTTTCAATACCTTCACACTAAAACTACTTTGTGCTTAAGAAGTGACCAGTGTGATGGACTGAATGTGGGATGATGAGTTGGGACTGTCGGCTTGCACAAATTTTCTTCCATGTTCCGGTTTTGTCATCACTGAGATTAAGGGCTTGAAGGGAGTCCTCTCTGATATTCTCTCCTTGACCTTGACCCCTCCCTGACTAGAGCCTCCATGAAAGGGGTACTCAGTGGGCATTTGTTGAAATACCGGACAGGGCGCCTGGGTGGCTCAGTTGATTAAGCGACTGCCTTCGGCTCAGGTCATGATCCCGGGGTCCTGGGATCGAGTCCCGCATCGGGCTCCCAGCTCAGCGGGGAGCCTGCTTCTCCCTCTGACCCTCTCCCCTCTCATGCTGTTTCTCTCAAATAAATAAATAAATAAAATCTTTAAAAAAAAAAAAAAGAAATACCGGACAGAGCCAGGGCCTGAAATCAGGACACCGTGGGAAAAGGAACAATTGAGAAAAGTCTTACTGGCATTATCTGGAGTTAGCGTAGAGTCAGCCAAGGGGAGAGAGCAAAAGGGTTTTGGTGTAGTGGGAAAAACAAGCACATTTTTGAAGTTCTCGACTGGAGAACTGAATGTTTGGGAATACACAGGGATGGTTTGTCACAACAATGGGGAGAAGGCAGATGCTACCAGCATTTAACAGGTGGGCCAGAGATACTAAACTTGCCACAAGAACCAGCACGGCTCCAAACCAGTTCCATCTACACAGCGCATGGAGTAATGCTGAGGGGTGCCAGCTAGACGAATAGCCATCAGCTTCCTCACCTGTCCAAAGGCCTGGGGCCAGTGCTAGGTGCTAGGTGGGTGGGAGGCACCGGAAAGCAAGGTAGCAAGACTACCGAGAGGGCAGCCAGACGGCCCACCCTCTGCAGGTTGTTCTCAAGTCAGCCTGAGTCTTAAAACTTCAAGCTTGCCAACCCCCAAATGCCCATTCTGGATCTTCTACTATAATTGTACTGTCCATTTAACACACACTGATAAATAATTAAACCTCCTTGGAGGATCCATAGCTCTATAGTTTCATGCTTGATTAAATCCTAACTACAAAAGAGGCTTTGGCCTTGTAGGTTCAAGGCCTCCATATTATGTCTTGGATCCCATTCGCCACCTTGCCTGGTTTAAGCAGGGTCCCAGGCTCTTGAAGGCCACCATCGTCTGGTATAAGCTCCAAGAAACAAAGACCTCATCTACCATATTTCTCACGGCATCCTCAGCACCAGGAACAGTGGCTGGTACATAGTAGGTGCGCAGTAAAACGTAAGTGACTGAGTGAGCAAATGAGGTAGTGGAAAGCCACGGTTTTAGGAGGCAGTCGGGGCTGGGTTAGCAATTTATAAGCTATATGGTCCTGGGCAAGTCACTTAACCTTTGCGAGCCTTTGGTTTTTCTTCTGCGGAATGGAATAGCAACGAGCAGGGCTTTGGGGAAGATGGGACTAATATACGGCAGACATCCGGCATGTCTGGTTCACAGTAGGGGCTCAGAAAATGGGAACTAATCCTATCACCATTATTAATAACTCCAACTCACACCAGGGCTCGTGCACCTGTGACAATCATAATTATCCGAAAAGTTACACAATCAGCTCAACTTGCCCTTTCCAGAGCCATGAGTTAATAACTGACATCAGCAATAGCTTCTTCTTTAGACACAGTGTTTCCCCTTTCTCCTTTAAAGCAAGGTCTCCTCAGAACATTATCAGCTAGTCCACTGTTTCCAGACACCTACAAAGTGCCTGTAAAGATACACGCCCCAGAAAAACAGGAAGACCAGCCCCGGAGAACCAGCAAGTAAGTCTGTGGGCAATTCTGGTTCAGCCCTGGCCCCAAGAGTCAACATTTGATTCTGAGTTGGCCTCCAGACACCTGAGCCTGCTCACAAAGGCAAATCCAACATGGCACAGTGGGTATTGCAAGCATGCAACCTGGAGCCGGAGGCTGAGGTTCAAATCCTGGTTCCACACTCTTAACTGTATGACCTCGGGGCAAGTTACTTAACCACTTGAAACCTCAGTGTTCTCATCTGGAAAATGGGGACAAATAATAGTACCTACTTGGGGAAAGGGAGGAGGAAGCCGAAGATTGTACTTCTATTGGCTTTGTGGAAAATCATGGAAATCAACCAGCCCATTAGCAGAAACCCTACCAGAAGAAGTCCTTCCCACGGAGACTACCTTTCCCATATTCGTTCATTTTTATTACTCATACAGTCAGCTTGAATCCTCTCTAAGGTATAGAGGAAAGGATTTGCTGGTGAAGCAGAACATAAGCAGAGTACCTGACACATAGTAGGTCTTCAGTAAATATTTGTTGAACAACTGACTGAACGGCTGATTTATAAGTTGAAAGACTGACAGTCCATTGCACCTGTTTTGTTTTGTTTTTTTAAGATTTTATTTATTTATTTGACAGAGAGAGACACAGCGAGAGTACGAACACAAGCGGGGGGGTGGGAGAGGAAGAAGCAGGCTTCCTGTGGGGCAGGGAGCACAATGTGGGGCTCGATCCCAGGACCCCAGGATCATGACCTGAGCTGAAGGCAGACGCTTACTGACTGAGCCACCCAGGTGCCCCTCATTGTACCTGTTTGACCCAACAAACTAAGTACAGACTAAGGTGAGTGAAGATCTTGGCATTTTTGGAACCGAGGCCGGGAATCTGTATTAATAGAAATCTCTCTTATGGTTACCTTTTTTGTTTCAGTTGGGACATGTCCCTGCTGAAGAATACGGGCATTTAACTGTGGACAAGTGATCCAGAGAAGGTCTGAGACGTTTATCCAGCCAGCACACATACCATAATGGCCCCTTAGGCATAAGAATTTGTGCCATAAAAATTAACAAGTCCATGTGAGCTCCCCAGAGGCCAGCCCTCATTTGTCATGTTCACTGCCAGATCTTGAGGCCCTACAGCATGCAGCAGACAGTAAATGCTCAATAAACGCATGCCAAACCAAAAGATCACCTGAACAGACCAATGAATGAAGACATAGAAGGAATAATCAAAAGGGGGAAAGTTATTGCAGAGTCTCAGCCAGCGCTGAAGCCCCGTGCTGCAGCCTTGGCTACTTCTCCACAGAGCTTTTAGAAGAGGCGGAAGATGCGGATACAGAGAAGCAAGGGCGAGGGAGATCTGGGAAAAACGAGGAGTGGACATGGGTGAGTTTATAGGGGGATGTGAAGCTCAATCAGGACATTAGTCTTGCCTGCACGAGCACTACTCTCCAAGTCAGAGTGACCGGGACATCTGGAAGAAGTGGGGGGGGGCAGGCTGTGAAACACCAGATCAGACATCTATAGCCCCCACCGCTTCCACACCCCAGGCTCTCAAGGCTTTCCCCTTTCAGAACTATCCACTGTTTTGTCCATCTGCTGCTATCTGCAGCTCTTCTCTTTGCCTTCACCTGGGCTGGCTCTTGGGCCTCGAAAGCTCAGCTCTGCTTGTCCCTGTGTTAGAAACGCACAGGGTCCATTTGTGGAGACAGCCACTCGGGCTCTCTCTCTATTGAGGGACTTCCTTTCCTCCTGGGATAAGCATACTGTTCTCTCCCCAAACTCAGCATGCGGGTCCACCGTGGACACCAACTGCCTCTTTGATGCACTTTTAACAAGTGTTTTACAAGGCACTTCTCAGAAAATTGCCCCGTTCCTTCTGTACTCAGCAGGGAGATACAACGTGAACTGGGAGCTTGGCTATTATGCTTGTGAATAATTTGAGTTTCAAGTGCAGCCTTGGCACGCCTGAAAACAAATAATTACCAGAAAGTTATCCAGCTGCCCTCCCAATCTGCCAGCTACTTTGTCTGGGGCGTGGAGCTCTCGGCTCGCTGTGAGTCTCAGTGAACAGAACCATCAAGACACCTCTAGGTCCCAGTCAATGCCCGCAGCACAGAATTTTGGCTGATCTGGCCCTGGAGGAGATAAAGCCCTTAAATAGAGATTAGCCACGCTCATTCCAGCCCCACTCACAGCCAAGAGTCAAAGTCGGTATTTGCTGAGTGGAAAAGGACAAAAGGAAACAAATTTCATTTGCAAGCTCTCCAAAGAGGCCAGAAAACGTAATTTTCCACTGCTCGCCCCGCCCGCCTCCTGCCCTAAGAAGGCGAAGCTAATCTGGCCCGACTTTGAGGAAATCTCAACATCTTGGTCTCTGAATCACAAACCATCAGTTGGCCCTCTGAATAGGGGGTTCAGGGAAGAGTCGTGCATGCAGGATGTGGCCTTCAAAAAGGCAACAGGGTCGTTTGAAATGATGTTACGGTGACAAGGTGACCGTGACACTGTCATTCCCGTAGACCAGGAAAAGCTTGTGAAAGCCTAGAACGGGATCTCCTAAGAGGTCATGCTATTCCTTGACAACCCACCAAGGAGCTGGGCCCAAAAAAACGCCCTTGTCATCAGAGTGAATTTCAATCTGCACCCAAACCATTAGCCTTTAGTGTACAATGACAGTATATTTGTTTCCGGGGATCATCTAGTTCACACCCGTTACTTTACAGGCAGAAAATGAGGTCCAGGGAGATGAAGAGACTTGTTCCAGGATCCGTGGGGCAGGGGGAGCCCCGAGAGGAGACTCCAGCAGCCTGGTTCTAGCTTGCCCCCCCCTTATACCTCTGGCACCTGCTACGCACCCAGTGGGCCACACAGTGCTGTCCAGGTGGCTACGCAGAGTAAGTGCTTTTGCGCTTCTCACTTCTCGCTCCTGCAACCCCCGCAGGGCCAAGGAAGGCCCCTATACGAGAGGGCTGCCGGCAGCCAGGTGCAAGCCCCATCTCTCCCTTCAGCCACAGCTTGGGCTGCTTCTCCTGTCTGCCCAAGTGCCCACTGGATTTAGAAGGTGGGTTCATCACATGCCTCACGAAACCTAGAACCTTTGCTAGGAAGATAACTGCCTGGACGGTATCCGAGTCCCCACTGAGGGCCACATTCCCTGGCCCGTGCCCAAGGCCAGAGCAACAGCTCAAGGGGGACTGTGTGCTGAGCAAGCGAGGCACACATCTGCATGGGATGACCTCAGGCTCAGGACCGTCAGCCCCGCAGCAAGAGAGGGGGCTACTGAAACCCCCCCCCCCAGGCAGCTGCGAAGGGACACGGAGGAGACCCCGGCAGCTCAGCCAGTGCTGGAATTCTGAGAGCCCGCAGCACGTTTACCTGGAATCCACCTTCTTGCCTTCCTCTAGAGAGCCAAAGTCCTTCCTGATGGGGAGATGGGGGCGGGGCTTCTTTTTCTTGCCTTTTGTTCTAAAAGACAAGGATGTCCTGGTTACAATTTCCAGAGTGTTCCAGTGGAGCGGTGCAGGCTGCGTGTACCAGGGCTGCTACCCCAAAACGACACGTTCGAAAGGTCCGAGCCAAATACTAAGTGATTAGACTCGAACGTTCCTTGTTCGGTGGATGGGTGTCATTTAATCCGCGTGGACCCTGTAATCGATAAGCATCTCCCTCCCTCTTCAGAAAACTTACAGGAAACAGCTAAATAGCATCCAACACCTAGTTTCTTCGTGTACAGCAAATGTCAGTGATATGCAAACACGTGCGCTTCCCAGTCCAACGCTGCCCATCAGAGCGGGGAGAAGGGGCGCCTCATTACTCTGGGCTCTGCCTGGGGATGCACAGCATCCGGGGGTCGCTCCCAGGTCAGTCTGGCACAGAGCCAACACCGCCTTTATGGCTCAAAAGGATGGAGTGGAGAGAAAATACACTACACGTAGGGTGGTCAGTCCATCCCAATCATTCTCTGGGTCCCTCCCTGGCGAGCCACTGGGGAATCCTCAAAGAGGCAATGAGCCCCCAAACCCCCAGCCTGGCACTCTGGGCCCCTCCGTACTCTAAACCTGCTGACTGATCCGGGCTGACCTCACTCCCTTCTTGCTTCTGGCATTTCCAGGTGGGCCATCCTTTCTCACATCCAGACCTTCTCAAGGAGCCAACTCCAGCCCCTTTTCTGGACAGCTTTCCTCGGCCACCAGCGAGCTGCTGCCTCTATATCCCCGGCTTGCCATGGTATCAGTCATCCTCGTATCTCCAATTCCCAACACAGGACTGATGCGTAGTAGGTGTTGGATTAATGTTTGTTGGATAAAGAAGTCAGACATTCCTAAAACAAACTTAGCAAACTAGGTTTAAAACAGATGAGGAGGGGGCGCCCGGGTGGCTCAGTCGGTTGAGCGTCCGACTCTTGGTTTCCCCTCAGGTCATGATCTCAGGGTCGTGAGATCGAGACCCGCGTCAGGCTCCACGCTCAGTGCAGAGCTTGCTTGGGGTTCTCTCTCCCACCAGCTTGTCCTCGGTCTCTCTCTCTCTCTCCAATAAATAAATAAATCTTTAAAAAAATAGAGATTAAGAAATGTAGACTTTAAAAACATAACACACACACACACACAGAGGCAAGTCCTTTGTATGCAATGAATACATATAAAAACTGGTGAAGTCCTCTAAATAAGGTCTGTAGTCTACCTAAGAGTAAGGTGCCAACGTCAGTTTCCTGGTTTTAATGAGACAGTATGGTTTTGGAAGATATCCTGGGGAAAGCTGGAGGGTCCTCTCTATACTTTTTTTTTTTTTTTGCAACTTCTAAGTCTATGATTATTTTTAAATAACAATGCAAAAAACATACCAAACAAAAAAAGGCAGGATGTTCCGGGCACCAAGAGAGCAGCCGAACTAGGAGGTTTTCCGTGTTCACATACCTGACGACTCCCAGGATAGGATGATCCCCACCCTTGCCTTCCTTCTCCCTTCCCCTCAGGCCTCAGCTGAAATGTCCTCCCTTCGGAGATGTCTTCCCCAACCAGCAGCACCTCGGCACCTTCTCGAAGTTCATTTTACTTCCTTCAGCGCACGGACCGTAATCAGTGATCTCTTGTCTGCTTGTTGTCTGTCTTCCTCCCCCAGAATGTAGATACCACAAGAACAGGGGCCTCAGCGGCATGTTTCTCACCATTTCCCCCGAACCAGGGCAGATCCTGGCCCACAACACGTAAGGAATATTTGTTTGAATGAATAATGAATACGTTAATGAATTAATGAAGAAAGTATGTATCAGAAACCGAAGCTGAGAGTGACGCTATTAGCCTTTCAGGATTTCTAATTTCAAAAGGCAATAATAAAAAGCAAGTCCTTGACACAAACAGCACTTTAACTAGGATTGTAGGAAATCCCTTGAAACGTACACTGTGACGTGTGGGGCAGGTGTTAGAAGGAAGCAGACACGGCTAGAACCGGTGTGATCGGAAAAGGTAGGTGTTCGGTGGGCAACTATCTGGACAGACATGGGAAGATGGACAGGATTTAAAGAGAGGTCAATCTAGGGCAGGGGAGAAAAGGGTGTTTAGAACCTGGAGGACAGCATGAAAAGAAAGCCTTAGTGGCATCTGGGCCCACATCTGTCCTCCCCGGAAGCTGGTGACCTGCCAGGAGCAGGGCTGGGGTCATGGCAGTGAACAAGAGAGACAGGCCCTGCCCACAGAAGCATCCACTCTAGGTAACCAGCTTTCTGTCTAATCAAATAAGATTTAGAAACACTGGATTTTTTCATTAATCAGTGTTTCCTGGTAGTACAGTAGGGAGGGTAGAGGCTCTCTCTCGGTATTCCTGAGTTCTTGCTGGCTGGAAGAATGGCCAGAAGGCTATTTGAAATTGAGCAGGGAGAAGGGGGAATCCAAGGGCACCTCTGGTGAGCTCTCCCAGTCATGAAACAGAAATCAAGGTCCTAACTCTTCTTCCTTAGGGAAACCCCTGATACTGGAAAAAATCTTTCAAGGTCAAAAGCATTGGGCTAGGATGTTAAGGCATCTGGCTAATGCTATCAAAGACCATTTCATGAGGGACACGTTCCTACATAATTTCTTTTTTTCTGTCATGCCCACTACCTAGCTGGCCCAAGATTGCTGGAGGAGACAGCTGCCAAATTATCAGGAAATTCTAGGAGGGGAGGTTTTTTTTGTTTTTTTTTTTTTAAAGATTTTATTTATTTATTTGAGAGAGAGAAGGAACAAAAGGGGGAGGGGCAGAGGGAGAAGCAGACTCCCTGCTGAGCAGGGAGCCTGACGCGGGGCTGGATCCCGGGACTCCAGGATCATGACCCGAGTGGAAGGCAGTTGCTCAACCAACTGAGCCACCCAGGCACCCCAGGAGGGAAGGTTTAAAACTAAAAGTGTGCACCTCCCCGCTCTTACTCTAGAAGATTTCAAGTTGGGCAGTTTTTCAGTGACCAGTTCTTACCCATAACAGGTCTTCCTCAGCCAAGCATTCTGCATTCAAGTTATTCCCGTAGCCTCTGGTTCTTCTAGAACAGAGAGTGGATTTTGAAAAAGCCTTTAATCCACAGAGGCATCTGGTTCCTGAGGTCTCTTCATTCCAGCCTCAGCCACTGGGGCCCAGACATGGCAGCATTGCTCCAGCACCATAAGAAGCTGGGATCCCCTGATAACCTGGCTGTGGACCAATGCCTGGAGCATCAGAGACATGCAGGGGTAGAGGTCCATCAGTCCCCCGCGCCCCCAGCTTGTGTAATGCAGATGGGACAGATGCCTGTCTTCTCCAGATTGCATCAGCTGAATGGATATGGGGCACCAAAGAACAAGGAAGTTTTATTGTGTATGGGAGAACCTGGGAGATGCTTCTCTATCTTATTCCTGTTTCCCAGGCCTGCCCCATTCCCCAGCCCAGGGGAGAGCCTATGGTAACTCAGGAGTTTAGACGCAGCTCTGGTTCCTGCTCTTCTTGCACGCAGCCTTCCCCAGAATCATGGCCAAGAGCTCTCATCCTTACAGCTCATTTACTAAAAAGCAATCCTGGTGTCATATACCGATGGCCATAGTATCTACTACCTTTCCAGCAACACCTGGAAAACTTCTGAGTGATCTCCCCTTCCCAGACACCTTTGATGAGAAACCTTCCTTAACTTAGCTCAGGAAGTGGGATCCATGCTCTTGCTTAACTCTTCAGTAATACCCGGCAGGAACTTTTCAAGGTGGCCACACAAGACGGTGTGTTTTATGCCATTGGCCACATGCAGAAGGATCTCCCTGAAACTCACAGATTTAAACATTGCAAAGAAGGGGAAGAGTGATCAGAGTCTTCCAACCTGAGCTGTTTATCATTTCAGGTACTGAGAGGTCATATTCCGTTCTCTCCAGTGGATGAAGATTTGTTGGTGCCACTGACAGAGTGGAAGACACTCTTGGAATTCTCCACTTAAATCTCAACTCTGGAGCTGTTTAGGTGTGGTAGGCTTAGGACATCATTCCGGACTGTATCATAAAATTAATTATAAATGCTTATTCCCATTTTTAGATTTTGATGAACAGTGTTTTTGTTTTGTTTTGTTTTGTTTTACAGACTGATTATTGAGGTAGAATATCGGGGTAGTCCCCATCTCATTAGCTTTATTCATCTCTATAAATCACGCACACGCATACAGAAAAGAGTTTCTACCAGCTTCCTCCAAATGAGTACAGTGTGAACACCACTGAGCGTGTGGGCAGGGAGAAGTCAGCAAGCAACTGCAGGGCCCGTCCCCCAGGAGCCTCCCTGGTGCTCCAGTCACCACCAGCTCCCAGTGTCTCTGCTCCATCGCTTCCACTCATTTTTTTCCTCCTTTTCACCTCTTTTCCTTCCATGTCTGTTCCTCTTAAATCACGACTCCGTTCACTGAGGCATACAAGTGTCTCTGCTGAAAGCAAATGGACATGGGAGCAACCAATCCGTTCAGTGCCCCGCGGGCAGCCATTTTGCTACCAAATAGGACTTTGTCAAACTAAGGGCACTCCACCTATTTCTCCTCTTTCCCGTCTCTCTTCCAACTGAAAGCAAGTAGAGGGGATATGTTTTCGTGCCACCTGGTTTCTGTGCCTCTTGATGGCTCAGACAACTGTTTTGCCCTTACACACAAACTCTATCCCCACTGGAAACGTTCCTGGAGTCCTAAGTAAGGTTGGGTTCTTGGCATGTGGATCAGCGAGACGAATCAGGACCTTGCCCGCCAGGAACCCAAAGCCTAGGGAGGGACACAACCCATAACGGCAGTTACTATAGAGTGTGCTAAGTGTTGTGAGGCAGGCATGAACAGACAGTCATGAGTCGGGACTGTAAGACACAAGCGCCCACCCCCTCCCAATTACAGGAGACTCGTGACCATGAGATGGAAAATGACGGGGGGCTTGGGACAACTGCACAAGAATCTGACCACTCTCTTTGAGTTCTTCCCTGCTCTTGGGGGTTTTCTCAGTTCCATTCTTGTCCCAGTCATCACGCTGATCCCCGGGGGCATAAGCACACGGGGTGGGGGGCCCACTACTCCAAAACTAAGGCAGAGGCAAGCGGGCACAACTGCATGTTCATGTGTAGAATGGAGAGCATAACAGTAACCCTAGTGCATGCACGTAAAGAGATCATCTCAGTGCCTGGTACAAAGTAAGTGTTAGCATTCGTTGTCCATGGTGGCGAGAATCATGAACTCAGAAGGATCCAGTCCAGGCTGGAACCTGCCCGGGGCCCCTAAGCGCAGACAGCTACCTATCACTGGTCCCTTCTCTAAGTGGCTCTCCTCAGCCTGGACTCAGACACAACTCTCTGCTGAGGAAGAAAATGAGTGTCGGCCAAGCAAGACAAGCGGGTCTCTAGCAGAGAATGGTGGGGTCCTGGCGGTTTATGCATCCCAGGTGTGTTTATCACCGTCCACTGTTACCTGATTCAGCTCAGACCTGTGGGCAGGGAACATGGTTTCATTATGTGCTACACAAGAAACAAGGCTGGGTTCATGCCCACCAAATACAATTAGGAAATTTCTAATCTGGAAGGGACTCTCAGAGGTTATGTCCAATCTTTTCCTTTAAAAATACAATTATTGGGGGGTGGGGGCGCCTGAGTGGTTCAGGCGGTTAAGCGTCTGCCTTCAGCTGAGGTCATGACCCCAGAGTCCTGGGATCGAGCCCCATGTCAGGCTCCCTGCTCAGCGGAAAACCTACTTCTCCCTCTGCCTGCCACTCTGCCTATCTGTGCTCTCTATCTCTCTAATAAATAAATAAAATCTTTTAAAAAAATAAAAATACAATTATTGGGGCGCCTGGGTGGCTCAGTCAGTTGGGCGTCTGCCTTCCACTCAGATCGTGATCCCAGGGTCCTGGGATCGAGCCCTGCATCGGGCTCCCTGCTCAGCGGGAAACCTGCTTCTCCCTTTCGTACTGCTGCTCCCCCTGCTTGTGCTCTCTCTGTCAAATAAATAAAATCTTAAAAAATTTACACGATGATTTTTAAATACAGAAAAATTAAAAGAAAATGTAAATAACCACTAGGCCTACCACCTAAACGGATTAGCCCTATGTAAACATTAAAAAATAAAAATCACAAATATACCTTTTTTTTTTTTTTAAAGACAAAATAGTACAGGAATGTATAAAAAGTTGCCTTCTCTCCCACCTGAACCCTCAGTTCTCCCTACTTTTTCCTGTGTATCCTGCTTTCCAGGAGCCTGGGTGGCTCAGACTGTTAAGCATCTGCCTTAGACTCAGGTCATGATCCCAGGGTCCTGGGATCGAGTCCTGCCATCGGGCTCCCTGCTCAGTGGGGAGTCTGCTTCTCCCTCTGCCTGCCGCTCTGCCTACCTGTGCACTCTCTCTCTCTGTCAAATAAATAGATAAAATCTTTTAAAAAATAATTATAAAAATATGACTATATATATGCATGCACATATATACACACATATATATGACTTGATTTTTTAAGATCTTATTTATTTGATAGAGAGAGACACAGTGAGAGAGGGAACACAAGCAGGGAGAGTGGGAGAGGGAGAAGCAGGCTTCCTGCCAAGCAGGGAGCCCGATGTGGGGCTCAATCCCAGGACCCTGGGACCATGACCTGAGCCAAAGGCAGATGCCTAACCAACTAAGCCGCCCAGGCGCCCCTATGCCTTGATTTTTTTGACATAAATAGGACCCCACTTTCCTTGCTTTTCTTCACTTAAGAAGGTGCTATGGGCGGGCGCCTGGGTGGCTCAGTTGGTTAAGCGACTGCCTTCGGCTCAGGTCATGATCCTGGAGTCCCTGGATCAAGTCCCGCATTGGGCTTCCTGCTCGGCCGGGAATCTGCTTCGTCCTCTGACCCTATCCCCTCTCAGGTGTTCTCTCTCTCTCATTCTCTCTTTCTCAAATAAATAAATAAAATCTTTAAAAAAAAAAAAAAAGAAGGTGCTATGGTCTGAATGTTTGTGACCTCCCCCCCCCCACACAGAATTCATATGTTGAATTCCTAATCCCCAGTGTGATGGTGTTAGAAGGTGGGGCCTTGGGAGGGCTCCACCCTCATGAATGGGATTAGTGTCTTAAAAAAGAGACGGAGGGGCGCCTGGGTGGCTCAGTCATTAAGCGTCTGCCTTCGGCTCAGGTCATGATCCCGGGGTCCTGGGATCGAGCCCCGCATCGGGCTCTCTGCTCCTCGGGAGGCCTGCTTCTCCCTCTCCCACCCCCTCTGCTTGTGTTCCCTCTCTCGCTGTGTCTCTGTCAAATAAATAAATAAAATCTTTAAAAAAAAAAAAAAAGAGACAGAGCACAGCTCCCTACCCCCTTCTACCATGTGAGGGCACAGCGAGAAGTCTGTGACCCAGAAGAGGGTCTGCACTGGACCAGGCTGGCCTCTGATCTCAGACTTCTAGTCTCCAGAAATATGAGAAATAAGCTTCTGTTGTTCATCGGCCATCCAGGCTCTGGTACTTTGCTTAAATAATGGGAACGTGACAGGAAACCATGTGAACTGTGTTCTGCCCACACAGACTAAGAAAGAAGGCAATGAACGAAGTTTTGACCCCAGAATGCCTGCCTTGTACTCCTGGCTCCACGCTACTTTCTAATGAAATTATAATCTTGAGTTTCTTTAACCTCACTGTGCCTTAGCTTTGCCATCTGTAAAATGGGGAGCAGGTGAGTTAATACGTGTAAACTTCTTAGGATGTGGATGACACTCAAAAACTGTGTACTATTATTATTATTACTTATTCCCATTACGTCTTTGTGCCCTCTCCAACTCATCCTGCTTTTTACCTCAGTATAATTGATATGCAAAGTCCTACTGGTTTCAGTATACATCATAGTGATTCGAAATTTTTATACATTATTAAATAAATTACCGCAATTAAGTCCAGTTACCATCTGTCACCACACGAAGTTATTACAAGAGTATTGACTATATATTCCCTATGTTGTACATTACAACCCCATGACTTATTTATTTCAGAAGTGGAATGCTGAACGTCATGCCAAGGATATACATTTGTGTGCCAAGGATATATGCTCTTCCAACCCTCTGGTGATGGGTACTGAGGGTGTATCTGGTTTGGGGCTATTGCTAGTATAAGCAATATTAAGATGGCCTCATTCACTAGTTTTTGACATTTCAGTGGGTAAATCCATAGGATCCATTCATGAAGGAACCTGAGGGGTGTGTGCGTATAACTTTTGACAGATGTTGCCAAATGCACCACCTAGGTTCCCTGCCTTGAAAACCGAGGGAGGGTGTTGTTTCCCGACCCCTCTCCAGAAATGGATATTCTGAAATTTTTAAATATTTGCCAGTCAGACAAATGACGACAAATGATATCTCCTGTTGTTTCCATTTGAACCTCTTTAAATAATGAGTGAAGTTAAGTTTACAGATGAGAAAAGCAGAGACCTAGTGGTCCTCTAACTGGCTTAAAGTCGAACCTGCGAACAAGCTGGACCCGATCTCGGGTTGGTCCACCTGAGGATGCCCTGACCCCCCAGCACCAGGAAGAACATCTAATGACCGATGGCCACCCTCCTTCCTCTTCCCTGTCCAGGGTGCACCCAGGTGGGGCAGGCAGCTGGGGCTCTCTGCGGCCAGGGTTAGGGTCAGAGCCCTCCTCGGGACCAGCAATCCCAAGGCATGCGTTTCCCTGGCCAGATAGGGACGTCCCAGCCTGGTCCTTGGCCCAGGAAGCAGGGCTGTGGCGCTCCTCGGCTGCACGGTCGCTGACTGAGGCTGGCAGATAAAGAAAGCCTTGTCCACAAATTGCCTGAGGTTCCAAGGTGTCTTTTCTCCAGTTTATGTCATCCCAAGTGTTTCTTCCACCTGAGAGCAAAGTGGTTCATGCTGTGACCGGACCTTTGCATTCCTTTTTCTCCTTCTCTGTGAAATTGGCCTTTTTCAACTGGGAAAGAAAGCTCCTCGGAGGAGGGAAAGAATCTCCTTCCATTACCGTCTGGTGCCCTCCCCAGCTAGGCATGAACAACACAGGTGTTCGAGTGGTGGGAGGATCCGAGTGAGTGGTCTAAACAAGGGCTCGGATCCTGCTTCTCCCCGTGGCCACGGGCTCCTCCCTCCAAGCCTGGATGTCCTCACCTGGATGATGGAAAGGACACCGATGCCCGCTTTGCCTAACAGGCGGGACGGTTGTAAGCCAAGGAGACCGTGCGCAGGACGGTACTTTGAAAACTGTGAAGCTCAACACAAATGAAGGATGCTGGTGAATGTCAACGAGCTGGTGGCCATTCGCTTCCATGCAGGGACTTCCTTGTATGAAGCAGCCATCCTCAGTCACGTGGGAGGGGCCTATCCCTGCGCTGAGATATTCTAGAAGCTGTCCATCTCCTGCCTAGGCACACCAGAACCGGGCTGATCACCATGACCCAGACTGAGTCGAGGCTTCATTCATCTTGACGATACAAAAAATAGTTCATGAGCATCTATAAACTAGCTGTTCAGCAAAGGCAACTCTAGTAACTTCACATTCATTTGGCAGAATCAGGAAGCACAGTTCCACCTGCTGGGATTTCTCAGCCAACTGATACTCATCACACACTAGAGTTAAAAAATAAAGGGGCGCCTGGGTGGCTCAGTCGTTGGGCGTCTGCCTTCGGCTCAGGTCATGGTCCCAGGGTCCTGGGATCGAGCCCCGCATCGGGCTCCCTGCTCCGTGGGAAGCCTGTTCTCCCTCTCCCTCTGCCCCTGCTTGTGTTCCCTCCCTCGCTGTGTCTCTCTCTGTCAAATAAATAAAATCTTTAAAAAAAAAAAATAAAATAAAGTGGCCATTTTGAAGGGAACCATCTTGCAAGTACTACGTATCTTTCTACTACTTTCTAAACAAAAGAGTTAAACACAGTTCAACCCTTTTCCTTATCTTGCTGCCACCATCCCGAACACTGATTACCCTCCTAAGGTCTAGAATCATAAGAACCTGTTCTACCACTCATAGCTTGGAGAGTTTAGGCAAATTATTTAGCCTCTTTGGGCTTCAGTTTTCTCGTCTATAAAAGTAAAGAGAATCATAAAGCCAAGTTAATTGGGAGTGTGGTCACACTAAGAACACAAACCCAGCAAAGATCTACTTAAAGTTTAATGCTTGGCTTTGGAGGAAGCTATTTTGTCCTCTGAGACATTTTTTATTTCTTCCCAACTCCCGGTTATATTCCAGATAGCTGAATTCTGCTGGCTAAGAGAGTCTCTCTTGGGTGCATATAAATTCCTTTTGGGGCCTTGTGCAACATCACCAAGGCCATGAAGGAACTCGTTATGCCGGCAACCCAAGCCCAGACCCCAGTGCTCTGTTCCAGGCTGGGAGGCTTTCAGCAAGTGCCCCGGAGCAGTCTGGTGAAGACTAACAGAAGCCTCAGACAGGATGGAGGCAAGGACAACAGGAGCCCCCTCAGCCAGGTGAGTGAGGAACAACTTCGCTCCGGAGAGACAGCGGTACGCACAGACCAATGCCCCCACCAACTGGGCTCTGTCTTTGCAAGAAGAAACCTGCAGATGCCCACTTAGGAAAATGAAATCTAAAGGGTAGCATCAACACCGGGACAGTCCACAATTAAGAGCCAAGAAGGGAACACCAAGGAATTGTGGCCATTCTGGAATGTCTGTGTAGGAGGAGCTTAGAGGTAGCATCAGGTGGCCAGGAAGGGGATGGCTGGGGAACTTCATGGGATGCTGCGCCTTTATCATGAACATAGCGAACGTTTGTCTGAGTGGCTTGCATCTGTGTGAGAGAGAGAGTATGGGGGGGGCTAGAGCCCCGAGCCACCCCTTGGTTCAGTCCTTGGAAGGGACAGTACTGAAGAAAGAAGCCAATCCTACTTGGGGTGACTAGTCCATTTTTCTGAAGGATGTAAAGAATGTTGTTCAAAGCCAGTGGAGGAGAAGACAATCATTTTATTTTATTTTTGTAAAAGACTTAAGAGCAGGGAGGAGGAGCAGAGGGAGAGGGAGAGAGAATCTCAAGCAGACTCCCTGCTGGGCGCAGAGCCTGACGCGGGGCTCGATCTCATGACCTTGAGATCAGGACCTGAGCCAAAACCAAGAGTCGGATGCTCAACCGACTGAGCCACCCAGGCGCCCTGACAATCATTTTAATAAACTCCAATTTCTGACATGAAAAATTTCCTCCATGATCCTCCCAGATGTCAGGCTGCACTGGCCAAATGGGAACTCCCCCTTTGTTTACTTTATTTTCCCTGTTGAATCCAGAGTTTTAAAATGCTGTTCCTTGAACATCTCTATGGGTTGACACCCACCCAAGTCAGGTTCTCATGCCTCCAAAGGCATATTTCAGGTCATCATTTTATTTAATATATAAAACATGAATTAGGACAAAATTCGTAGTATTCTACACTAAAAAATCCACAAACTAAGTTCTCTATAGCAAGATGTATCGAAACATAAGTCTTAACACAGTTGTAGTCTAGGAACGCCGGCTCAGCTGTGACCATAAAATCTTCCCATTTCTAAAGAACAGGCCCCATAAACACAGATTCTATTTAAGTGAAGCCACCGATTCAGTCATTTTGGGTCAATACATTGCTTTTGCCATCAATACCTTTCCACTTATAAATCAGTACCAATCCAGTCATTTTAGTGAGCCAAATAACTATACCATGATCTTATTTCTTGGGTTGTTAAAATGACCAGATGAGAGTCTCTGCTGGTAAATCTGCAAAATGCTTGGAAATAAATATGAGGGAAACCTACAGCCAACCAAATAGATGTTAGGGCCAAAGGACCTGCCTACCACCCGTCTCCCCAGCCCAAGCCTTACTCTACTTAGATCCTGATTTCCCAGGGTGCCCAGGGCCAGTCTCTAAGTACATTGATGTATGTGTCACAGAACCACTTGGATGTAATAGTCAATTAAATTATTAATGAAAGAACTATACAAATAAAAGCATCATGCTCTCTTATGTAGTAATAATTACTATTGTAAGCAATGCAAATTGAATAATAAGAATCATCAGGACAGTTCGGTGATAAGCTAACAATTTTCGGCAATCAAACCAAACATCTCTGCTCAAGCTGTTTAAGAAAATAAATAGCAGCTTGTTGACATTTTTGTTCAGTTAAGCACATATATATCCAGAGGCTACTTATGTGTCCCAGATAGAAGAGCTAAGAAAGAAGTAGACACTGAACGAGACAGAAGTGTAGCCAGTTACAATGGGCGGTAATTTAGATATTCCAACGTCTTCAGAAAACAGTGAATCCTATAAAGTGTCCCATGACATAATTTATTTATACACACACACACACAGACACATGTATTTCCATATACATATGCATTACATGGATATACAGATACACACAACAGATTCTTGTAACTCTAACGTTTCAGTTATATTCACCAGAGGCATAAAGTGAAAAGCCACGATAAAAACAGGTCCATCACTATTTCGAACCATTTACCAAGCACATGACGAACTAGCACACAGCCACACGCCTGTAAAAGAGCAGGTCATTTCCTTATTTACCTTAGCGGCCCCTGATGGAACACTCTAGAAATCATGTAGTCCTCGAACACAGCTCAGCATTGCCCAGTTCTGCCCCAGTGCACCCAAGGCTGATTCGGGAGAGAGGGTGTCCACTGACCAGATCAAACTCATCACAGGTAAAGTCTAAGAAACTCTAACTGGAGAGTAATTTGGGCCTTCCAGTAACTACTACAACCGATCTCCTGTTTCTTTTTGTTCACCTGGAGAATATGTATTAGATGTGAGGGAATGCTCTATCCTCTGGTATTCAGTGGTGGTGAGGACTCCCCAGCTTCTGGCAGGAATAAAGTCATGCTGGAGAGTGGGCTTCCCCACCTGCTGTCAGGTGTATTCAACTCACCAGCACACCTTCTACGAGGCTTGGAATGTCAGCTGTTAAAAGTCTACCTGCTCAGAGGCCATTCACTTGGGCCTGGGGATGACATTATATCCTTTACAAAAGTGCCTTCCCCTCCTTCATTATGAGCTGTTCTATTAACAAGGCCAATTTGGACGCCATTCTCTTTCAAGGGGTACTGACTTCAAAACAGCTCTTCTTCTGACTCCACAGGAGATGCCCCTGCTCTGAGTTCCAATTGTTCCTTTGAGGCTAATTCTATCTTATTAAATTCTAAAAGCTGTCTTGTGCTCCGTGGCTACCACCACTGATGGAGCTCCAAGCTTTAAGTATTGTTATGAGTTTGGGCCCAAACGACTCATTCCCCTGTTAACACCCAAATATCCATTTTGGGAGTTGGTATGCACATACCAGAGCGAGAATAAAATAGATGTGGACACATACATATATCCAGTATAGGGAAACAGCTAACACAACACAGCATGGTCCCTCCATGCTCACCCTCTGCCTTTGCTGAGATGGGGTCTGCCAGATTTCCACCAGGACATACATGTGTGACTGTGCATTCTTAATCCAGAGTGCTATGGGCAGATGCCTACTCATCTTTTCAAATGCTTTTTTTCTCCTCCTTAAACCAGGAAGAAAGTCTTAATTGCTGGTATGTCTTTAACACTTGCTAATCTCCTTTCTAATAAGAAGGATAAGCCACAGGCTGGGACCTCCCAGTAAACAGTAGTGAGAGCCCGCAAGGAAGGTAGAGAGGGAGGTGAGAATAGCACCAGAGAGAAGCAAGAGAGCTCAAGCCAGCGAGGTTCCCAGATCGTGATTTTGCACCACAATGAGATTTCAAAAATAGTTTTGGGGACGAGCGTAGGTTGCCAACTTTTTATTTTGCTAAGTAAGGATACTGAACTCACTATGTTGAGCTTATTTTTCTCTTTGTCTTGGACCAGGGAGAAGTTCATCTTTGAATGCTTATTTATGCATATTCGTCTGCCCTCTGCACCATCCCCACCGCTAGACTATACGCTCAGGCGGGGCACCTCAGCATTCCCTCTGCCTTCCACGCAGGAGGCCCCTTGGTGTCTAGGAACCCCTGAAATAGACCAGACCGGATCCAGAATCTGAGAATTATTACTTCTTTTCTCATTTCGCCTGAGAATGTTTCACATTTCCTTATCTTCCTTCAGAGAATTTCTGTGAAACACCTTTTCTAAGGTGATATAACTACGTAGCCATCTCAAAAAAAAGTCAACACATTTTACATTGGATTCATTTCAACCCTTGATAAGAAAGTAGTCTATATGCTTCTCATGGAAATGAATTCTAACAAAAGGGTGTATTCACACTTTCAGCCTAGGGGCCTGACCTACAATGGCCAAGAACACATGTGCAAAGAATGTGAATAGCTTCCTTTGCAGGCAGAAGCAGCCAGAGAAGATGACCAAAGACTTTCCATCCATTTATCTTGACACAAACCCATTCTACAGCCAGCCAAGATGACTGCCTAAAGAGAACCAACTTGCAGAGTCTGGACCAGAACCAGGGCTTTGAGCAACAGCTAAGGATTTAGATCAACTTAATTTCTGAATTCTTGGAAGACAAAGACCATCTATACTAACGTGGCCTGCACAGTGTCTACGTTAAAAAACAAAACAAAACAAAATCTCCCTTATCCCTTGAGACCAGAACTCTGTCTCTGGCCTCTCCATCCCTCGAAAACAGTTTGCAAAGGGCCTTCGACATGAAGAGCTGTTTGTTGAATGCATAAATGAATGGACTCCCGTATTTATCTTGGTATCCTCCGATACATGGAAACAACTGACTTAGAAATCTTTTAGATTAATTCTCATTTAAATAAAAGATGGATTTCAATCTCATTTCCAATGATCAATCAGGAGCATACATTCTCAAGCAATAACGATTATAATCATTTTAGGAGCTACTGTAAAAGGAGTGTTCTGCCAAGCACTGTGCCCAGTATTTTATAAGAATGATTTTATTTCATTCTCACGCCCTCTCTACCAGGTAGAGATCAGTATTCCCATTTTACAGATGGAGAAATGGAGACTCAGGTACCTTACATGATTTTCCGGGAACCCGCAGCTCCGAAATCACACTTAGAGTCATTCAGCTAGGAAGAGGAAAGACTGGAATCTGGAACCGTGGCCCTAACATCCACTACCTCGCCCTGGGATGCCTGGGCCACTAAACTAAAGCCAGTCCTGCCACGAGCCATGGCTGTTACGGTACACGCCCTTGAACTGATGCTACTACAACACCAAGGCCATCGCTCTTTCCTTGAAGCCAGGGGGATTTTCGCTGTTTGAAAGTCCTGTTCAGGCTTTACGCCCCCTCTCCCAGCAACTCTAACGTTGGTCCCCAGGCCTGGGCCACGCTACAGCTAATGGCCTGATTGCAAAATCGGTCGTCCAGTTAGACAAACCCATTTCTCCCAGGATAGTTGGTGCAATTCAACAGTGGCTTAAGAGGGACCAAAACTCAGAACGGGTTTTAAATAAATCAAGCTCTCCAGCATCCACAAGTCTCTTTCGTCTGCTTTGGTTTGGGATGACAATGGGACCAGCGTTAGGGAGGAAGCTGCCCCCCCTCCCCCCGCACCCCGTGATGTCTTGCTTCGTGACTTCTGTGGCTCTAAGTTTCCCTATGGAGAGAAAACAAACTGTAATCACCTGTCTCACAAAAATGATTGCAATAACCAACGGAGACAGTAAAAACATTTCGAGGAAAAAGAAAATAAATGCCTCCTAAAACGAAGGTGCTAATATCATACCTTTTCCAAATCGTATAGGTTATGGCAAATTATACTGGGCACTTACAAGGCCAAAGCATAGCTCCAGAAACTCTCCCTCTGTTACATATATGGGGATTTCTATTTAATTAAAGTTTTCCGGGAAACACCTAGAACCATTATCAAAGGTGCCAACTGGGCAATAGGAAAACTTCCTGTAGGACTGTGAATCAGTCCTTGGGAGGGTTTGTGTTTTGTTTATTAACATTTGGGCCCCATTTATGACTCAAGCATAACTCTCCTTGGTAACTGGGAGTGGAGATTAATTGCCCAATTTTTAATTACATTTGGCCTCTTTGTACCCCATATTGTAAGTGCCCTGCCTTATGAGGGCACCATGAGAACAAGTGATCTATCATCGGCTATTCTGAAAGAGCTCTGGTATCTGCAGAGTTGACGATCACTAAAATAGAGGGTTCTAGCCTTCTAAGAATCTAACGCACGTGCGCTCTTTGTGTGACTTTAAAAACGGCTTAAATAATGGGAGGATCACAGGAAAACATGTTGAACTATACTGGTTGGCTGTTTACACACCCTCCAACCTGTCCAGCAGTCTCTTGCCCGCCAAGGCATCAGACTCCATTTTGAATGTGAATTTCTTTTTCCCTTTCTGGAGTCTCTCATTTTCTCCATTGTATTCATTCAGAGGAAAAAAAAGACCTCATAAATGTCATTTCATATTCCAAGCAATTTGCTATAGGCAACTACACCATTATTTTGTACAAATAAATTTACATAAATCATTATTAGAATGTTTTATCTTAGCAACATTATTTGGTTCCCAGAGCACAAATTAAATGCATGCTTAAAGCAGAATATTTTAAAGTTATTTCTATATTGTTTATGAGACAGGATTAGAAATTTCCATCTAATTTTTCTTTCATAATGGAATTCCTTTAGTTTTCTTTGTACGTTTTGAAACCACATGTATCATTTTCTGGGGGGTTTCTTGAAGCAAGCAATGCAATAGACACTCTGGCACATTCGGCTCATTTTTCAGAAACTCTTCCCTTGGATTCCATGGGTTCAGTTCTGAACACTGATTAGGAAGGCCAGAAACCAGGGAAATTAATACCATCTCGTGAATAAATGGGTTTTTGTTTGATATTATTCTGTAAGCAAACTGGTCTTTGGTTGTGGTTCAGCCTTTTTTTTTTTTAAATAAACAAATTTGTAAATAAACTCCCTGAAAACAGAGCTCAGTTCCTCCTAGCTATTTGTGTTGGGAAGGAGCCTGTTTGAATCAACTGCATTGCACGTGGCAAGTCTTCACTGGCTAGAGTCCTCCTCCACCCTAGATTTCAAAATAAAATCTTTCTCCCTGTGTCAAATGTAGTGCCCAGCGTTAACAAAAGCTGTGTTTGTCGATGCCAGGGTAGTGAGGGGAAGGGACTCACGGGTTCTGCTACTTCCTGGCTCTGGAGAATCACATAGTGAGTCCATGTCTCATCTTCTCATCGAGGTCCTAAAGGGCTAGACTCACCACTCGGGGCTCTAGCCCTCTACCAGTGTGCGGTCTGGGCATGGTTCCCAAGCCAGTGTTAGGGATGTGGGGCCCCGCGCAGTCAAGGGGGCAATCCTCGTGAAGGGTTAATGAGGCGGTCCCACAGAGTGCTTAAGGGCAGGATGGACCTGGATTCAAGGCAAGCCTTTCTGCTTCTGCTACCTTAGCTTAAATGAGATTATGTGTACCTACTTCACAAGTTGGCTTTGAAGATGAAATGAAACAATGCAGGCAAAAGCTTAGAACAGTGTGACTCAGAAAAGGCTCCTAAGCAGTAGCTAACATTAATCTTGAAGGATGACCCGTGGGGTCAAGCTGGGGTGATCATATAATTTGTTGTCTCTACTAGGATATTTCTGGATATGAAAGGGAGGACTGTATGATAATTATGTTAGGTCAACTGGCAAATGCTAGGACGGTCCCAGGAATACTGGGGCATATGCAACTACCCTGACCCCAGTCCATCACCATTCAACACCTTATAAAGACATCAGGTAAAAAAAAAAAAAAAATCAGGTAATGATTCTATCTTACATATTTTACAACTCATTCTACCACTTAAGGCTCTTTCCTACACTGTATCTGACCTTTCATAACTATGCGGAAAAACGTAGAGCTGGGTTAATTACTTTTTAATGATGAGCAAAGAAAAGCACAGAAAAAGTATGGGTTTTCCCACAATGACCCAGTGTTGCCAGGGCTGGGGCTACCCCAAGCATCCCTCATGCTCCTCCCTACTTCCCAGCCTCCTGGCAACGAGAGGGTCATGTGACTAATTCTGGCCAATGGATTGTGGATGTGAAATTGGTCTGAGTCACTTAAGAAAGGGTGGGTGTTTTCAATTCTTCTTTCCACATGCTAGAGTAACCAGGAAGTCCCATGTTGAGACGGAGGTGTCACGAGGGGGAGAAGGCTTGGAACCTGGAAACTGGATGCAGGACACAGCCGCCCTGGCACAATCCAACTCTGGGTGAGTGAGAAATAAACTTTCTGTTGTATTAACCCTGAGATCTGGGGAGTCCTCTTTACGCTGGTATATACCACAGCCTGCCCCGGCTCAGCTAGTTGGTAGGAGTAAGAACCCACATCCCCAACTGTGACCACAGTTTCCACTCAACAATATCATAAAATCCCACCAGACTGGGAAAATATTGCCACGGTTAAATGGCAGGACTTACTCATGGTAAGTCTTCAATGCTTACCTGATTTAAAACAAAATATTTATTTGGTTAAAATAGGGCGCCTGGGTGGCTCAGTCAGTTAAAAGCATCCAACTCTCGGTTTCAGCCCAGGTCACGATCTCATGCATCATGAGATCGAGCCCTGTCATTCCGCACCTCAAATTTTGCAAACAGTCGTGTCACACGATTGCCCAGGCAATGTGCCAGGATGACAATTTTTTTTTTTCCACAAAGCGTCAGAAAGTAAATATTTTTTGATTTCTGCTGCACCTATTCCACTCTGCGTGGTGCCAAAACTGCCCTAGATAATCCGCAGATGAACAGGACTATGTTCCAGTAAAACTTTATTTAGGGACACTGAAATCTGAATCCCATTTCATTTTCATGCGACACAAAACATTATCCTTCTTTGAATTTTGCCCAACCATCTGACCATGTAGAAACCCCTTGCAGCCCGTCGGCTGCCCACAAACATGCCGCAGGCCACACCTGGCCAATGGGCCGGGATCGATCCCTGCACTAGGCTCCGAAGACAAAGGCCCACCATCAATTAGGCAATCGCGTTAGTGGGAGGAGAACACAAAGACTTCTTCTAGTTCTTCTGCTTCCTGGTGGCTGGCCATCCAGGGGCTCCGATTCCAGGAAGGCCTTAGCTCCTGGGTCAGCAAGGCCCTCAGCTCTAGGAGCACCGGAGCATGCTGAGGCAGGGGACCTTAGCCCAGACAGACCTGACAGGATGAGCAGGAGTCTTGGGCAGGCAACTCTCAGTAGCACCTTTAAGACCCTGGGCAGCAAAAGCCACCACTGCTTTATCCAAAAACAACATTGGAAGAGAGCTAGGTGTGGGCAGGATTTGCTGGGCTATCCCAGAATGAAGCAGGGCACTTGGCTCCCCATCCCTGACCATGGCCCCAGTTTCAGCCTTGGGACCCTCACTGAATTCTGGCTTTCGGAACTCTCGGCATCGACTTACAACTCACATTCTTGGCTTATGCTCCCTTCCCTTCGACTTCCCAACTCTGAATCGGGCCTTGTGAATCACCAAGGTACTGACCTCACACAGCCTCTGGTTTATCCCCGAGGCCTTGTCAAGCCACACGGGCCAGGCAGAGCTTGGCGGGGAGGGGGGCAGGTGTGTAAGGGAAGAGTGAATAATCAGGTAGACAAGGCAGAGGCCAGATGTGGACGGGCCTGAAGGAGCAGACAAGGCCAGCCCGGAAGCAGCCAAGCCAGGGGCAGGGCAACAACGACCACTGTCCCTGAAGGAAGCTTCCAGCCAAGGCCCCTCTGTAACAGGGCAGGTAGGATCTCCCCAAGGAAACCTTCAGGGACCCAGGCTCTTAGGGGTAAGCTGACTCTGGCTGGGACAGAGGATCAGGGTCCTCTGACCCCTGTCGGCCCCACACAGCCAGGGCCCTCACTGCTCAGGCTCACGGTGGGCTCATTCCCACCTTCCCATCCAGGCACCATGTTGCTCCTCTCCGCTCGGCCTGGCCAAAAGATCCACAGCAAAAAAAAAAAAAAAAAGCCCCCCAGAGGCCCTCCCTCTTCCATGAGTTCTTCCCTAATTATTTCAATCCTAATCCTCAAAGTCTCTCAATTCCCTGAACCAGAGAGCTACCATTAATTAGTACGCAGCCCTGGCCCTAAGCTGAACACCACCATCTGCCATTTCCTTGAGTCATGGATCTTTGGCTAAGCCGTAACTCTATAAGGACAGATCCACGTCTTATATATTTTTTTAATTCCCATCTGCCCCAAGAACACATAACAGATACTCAGTAATACTTACTGAATTCAATTAAAAGGTACAAGATTAGAAAGATTAATACAATTCAAGTAAAACTTGGTATTATGGGAAAGAAACTGATTTAGAGGAACCACGGGTAGAAGGTAGTTTCTAGATGAAAATTCCAGCAGAGTTCCTGTTGCTTTGTGTGCCTAGGACAGACACCAAAATTTTAAATAAAGATGTGATTGAATGTTTTCATTATCTTAATGCCTAAATTGGGTTGACCACATTGTCAGTCTGATCAGCTGCATAAATTAATCATTAAGAAGATCGGGAGAATAAGAGGGGGAGGATACCAATGGATGAAGAAACAATCAATTTGGCATTTGCATTTAAATATAGCTTTGGTATTTCATTTATTCAGTGCAAACTCCCTGAGGTATAGGGGGGGCAGGGGAAGGCAGAGCCTGATTACCTGAGTCAGAATGGGTCCAGGAAACCAAGGTCAACATTGCTCTGGTCACAGAAAGGACAGACAGGCCTCTATCATCACAAGAACGCTGGTCTTCTAGGAGATGATGCTTCTAGTGACTGGTGGAGAGGAGCAGAAGGAAGTCAGGATTAGAGCGGAGGAGGAGAGAGGACCCTCTCAAACACAATGGATGTCATCTCTGGCCTGACTCTAAAAGGTGCAACACTTCAGGGGGGAAAAAAATCAATTGCAACAGTTACCTCTTATTTCTTGGAAAGTTATGGAAGCAGTGGGTCTTTCCGGATGGCATGTTCTTGAAACTGCCTCACAGGGCATAAAAGGACCCAGAAATTTGAAAATACACACCACAGATGTCATGAGATTATCTTACTTTACTACAGTGGTCACTGTGACATTGGTGAGACCTTTTTACTTCTCTCCAGCTGCCACTGAAACACTTGTCTACCCAAAGGAAAACCATCAGAGCACCAGCGAGCATTCAAGTCCAGCATTCCAGCACATGGACCAGGCTGGATCCGCTGGGTTGACCAGGTTCACAGGCTGCAAAGTCAATGAGGCTCTCTTCTGTTGCTACCAAATAAAATTACTCTGGCTCTACTCCTGACGGGAAAGATCCCATCAAGCTCAAGCTCGCTAAATATTTGGCTACAAATTACTGGCCCACAGTTAACCAATAAGCTTGCAAAATAGAAAAGTTGGTACAGGAGATTGATTGTATAATAATTTCTGATGGAGGATTACTTTTTTAGACTACGCCTCAAAGAAGGCAAATTAAGAGACTCTCTCATGAAAAGAACGATGTTATCTTACGAACTTCAGTGTAGAGAACATCAGGAAATAAATTCATTAGATCGGTGATCCTCAAACTCTGGTCCCTGGAACAGCATCAGAACATGGACCTGAGAGTTTGTTCGAAATACAAATTCTTGGCCCCCACCCAAGATCTACTGAATCTGAATATTTGGAAGTGGGGCCCAGCGATTTGTTTTAACAAGCCCTCCAAGTAATTCTGATATGCCTTTGATTATTAATTTATCCACCCATTCAAAGACATTCTGTCGTTGTCAAATAAAACGACCCCACTCTATAGTGCGTTAAGCTTTAACTACAGGCAAAGCAACGAACTGAGGATTGGGGATGGAAGAGGAGTCAGAGACAGAGGATGATAAAATCCCTGCCTTTGAGAAATGGATTGTCCTTGGGGCACCTGGGTGACTTGGGAGGTTAAGACTCTTGATTTTGGCTCCGGTCATGATCTCAGAGTCATGAAATGGTGCCCTGTGCTCAGCAGGGAGTCTGCTTCTCCCTCTCCCTTTGCCCCTCCCCCTGCCCGTGCCTGCGTGTGCACGCTCTCTTCTCTCAAATAAATAAATAAATCTTAAAAAAAAGAAAAAGAAAAAGAAAAGTATCATCCACTATGGGAGACAAGACATATGCAGGCAACTCAAATACAGACAGTGTGATTTCCTTTAATAAACTGCTAGCGGGTTTCTGAGGAGACGTTTGTTGCTGGCTGGGGTGGCGAGAGCAGGGAAGGGAAAGCATCAAGACCACCACAGTAATAATGGGCCTTGAGATCCGGACAGGATTTTGACAGGTGGGAACAGGCCAAAACTGAAGCAAAGGCCCTGAGGCGAGGAAGCGTGAGGGGGCCCATTCAGTTGCGTGGAGCAACCAGGTCTGGCTGAGACGTGAGAAACGTGAAGGCGGTCTGGGTGAGACAAAGTGACTTCCAAGTTCAGACAGGTAAATGCTAGGGGCCTGTGGCTTCTCTTTCTTGTGTGAGGACCACCCCGCAGCACCCGCTGCTTATGTTTAGAAATTTATGTCTGATAAACTAGGTGACTCAAAGACTTCTAAAGCCAGTTTGCTTTTCTGTACTTTTTTATTATTATTATTACTACACTTTCTAGAGGGGTGCATCTCAGCTGCTTCAAGAATTAACCGCTGAAGTTCTGCCCAGGAGGAAGATACAAAAGAAAATTTTAAAGTAGGCACAGGAATCTAGATGTCACAGTAGCCTCACGCCATTCTGCAAAGGGGCAAAATGTTACCATACCTAAGAAGCCCCTGAAGACATCTGTGGTTTTAGTTTTATAAAATAATTCATGTGGATAGTGGTGTGTGCCCTAATCACAGGAAAAAAGTTAAGCCAGGGGTGGGGAGAGGGAAGAAAGGGGTGAAAGGGTCAAAAGGTACAGACTTCCAGTATAAAATAAACAAGTCATGGGGAGGTGATGCACAGCATGGTGACTATAGTTCATAATACTATATTGCATATTTGAAAGTTGCTAAGAGAACAGGTACTAAAAGTTCTCATCAGAAGAAAAAAAATTTTTTGTATCTATGGAAGGTGATGGATACTAACTACACTTATATTGTGGTGATCATTTTACAATGTACACAAATACGAAACACTATGTCGTACATCGGACACTAATATAATGCTTTATTTATTTTTTATTTATTTATTTATTTATTTTATTTGACAGAGAGAGACACAGCGAGAGAGGGAACACAAGCAGGGGGGAGCGGGAGAGGGAGAAGCGGGCTTCCTTCCGAGCAGGGAGCCCGATGCGGGGCTTGATCCCAGGACCCTGGGATCATGACCTGAGCTGAAGGCAGACGCTTAATGACTGAGCCACCCAGGCACCCCTAATATAATGCTTTATGTCAATTATACCTCAATTTAAACAAATTAAAACATATATTAAAAAAAAGTTAAACCATCACTCAACATCTCCAGTTAGAGGAAAAGAAAAACTTTTCATGATCAAGAAGGTATGGCTTTTGCCTCTAGAAAGCTGGCATAAATAGAATGCTTTAGTTCCTGATGCCGCTGGGTGAGTGACGGGATACTAAAACGTTCTGACGTCATACGAGACTCTGGCAGAAATGAAGCGGGGTTCAGAATCGGCGATACCTGGTTGCTCATCCCACTTCTGCCATTTAGCCATCTGAGTCATTGTGAGTAAGGGACTCAACCCTCGAAACCTCAGTGCTTCAGTGATTGAGAATTAGAGGCACTGACTAGCCCCACCTTCAGTGAAATTTAAAGAAGAGACAAGAAGTTGCTATGACAATTACAAAGTGCAATGCTACCGTAAGGTACAGAATTATCCTGCTCATCGAGACACGTGGGTACTAATTAATACTTATTGTATTGGCCTTTGAAAGTATAAAAGCAAAATGTTTTCTATGCCCTTGAGGCTCACCTTTTTAAAATATCTGCAGATACAGCAATCCTGAGCAGTAAACTTGGCATCAACCAAACCACTCTCCCAAGAAACATTTCAAGTTAAATTTTTTACTCGTAATTTTTTTTTAAATTTTATTCCTCTGACCACGATAGAGCATCCAGTTATCTTTCAGCAGCTCCTGGTGAGCACAACTCAGTCTTCAGCAACACTGACATATACGATGGCGATAATTTATCATCTCTGCAGGAGTTTAGTCCCAGATGGACCATTTACTAATTTATTTCCATATGTAACTGGCAGAGAGATTAATCAGGCTTCCAACTTGGAAACCTGAATTGTGCTTTATTCCTTTAACAGGCTAACTCTGGACAAGAGGAAGTACACGTTTACACCGAAAGCCAAGAGTTCCTCTGAAAAAGCCTGTCAACCTCAGACACAGGCCTTTAAACACACACACACACACACACACACACACAGAGAAGGCTTGCTCCTTATGTCAACTTGGAGGGCGGGCTCTTTCTTTAGCTACCCTCTTCCCAGAGGGGCGGATCTGACGGGACTGCAGGCAGGAGCGAGCCCAGACACGGAATGCCAATCAGCTCCAGCAGCAGCCACGTTCCCTGCCCCTCCCTGTGTGCAAGCTCGGGGGCTCGTATTTCTGAAACCGAGGACATCTTTTTGCCACGGTGCTGCACCCAGCTGGCCCGGCTCTGTGGTGCCCAAGCACTGGAAAGTATGTGCTTTCTTTTTTCCACTCTTTGTAAGGGTCTGAACTTGACCGAGTTCAGCAGCTGCTGTGTCCTCAGTGAGGCAACGGCTAATGAATTGTTAGCACTGCTCCCAGGGCCCCTGAGTTAAACTGGAGTCCACTTTTGTTTTTAATTCTATCCCAATGATATCAGCCTTTAGCAAACTGGGTACAGGATTGTTGTCTGATGATGGCGTTTAAATAGAGAAAGCTGGCCAGTCCCAAAACGGCAGAAAGCACGAGCTGACGGGTGATGTCTTAAGTGAAACTCAAGGCCACGGCCAGGAAGGTTCAGTACACAGGACCATGTAGAGAGATTATCGGCTGGATCCACACGCCTGGGTCACTAACCAACCATGTGGCTTTGGAAAAGTCCCTTACAGTTCAGACTTACAATTCTCTCCTCTGTAATAGGAGTTCAGCTCCCCAAGGTTCTTTCTGGCTGTAAAATCTTGTGATTGCCTAAATATGAAAAAAAGAAATCAGCCATTCACTTGGTTTCTGTGTTTAGATGATGCCAAACAGCCAGAAGTTTGGAAGCATCTGAAAGAGGCTGAACTGGTCCAGATGCTTGGTGCTGGGACAGACACAGCCTTAGGAGCCTCAGTATCCCACAGACTGTCTTTGAGCAGAGAACATGATCACTGGAGATGATTCAACAATGTATAGCTTTATGAGGTTTTCAGGATTCAATGAAATATGACAGCTTGACACACTGTTCTAGGTATGGCAAAAGCTACAAAAGCCTACGAGTCATGGTGCTGTCATTAATACACTTACATCTCAGTTACGGACAGACACGACTCATCTTAATATTGTGGAATAAGTGCTATAATTGCAGATGAAGAAACTGTTATGGGAACGTGAAGGAGGGAGAAATCATCCCACTGAGGGTGAGAGGGAGAATTCTTTAAGGTTTTACAGAAGAACTGGAATCGAAGCTGGAAAGAAAGGCATCCGGGCAGAGGCAGTGGCCAGAGCAAAAGCCCAGAAACTTCCTGACATGACCAAGACATGGTACTTAGTACCCTAGGGCAGCACCATAAGATGCTTAAGGAAGAGGAGATCTAGACAGCGAGGGGGCTGAAGAGAGACTGATGGGGAAAGCCCTAGACGCCAGCCCACAGCCTGGCTTCTACCCCGTGATCACCAAGAACCTTCAGAAGTTTCTGGGCCATGGACACTCCAAATAAGCTACGCTGCAGGAAGTGTATCCTGGCAATTCTATGACCATTTAAGACTGGTAATAAGATCAGTCTGGGGCACCTGGGTGGCTCAGTCGTTAAGCATCTGCCTTCGGCTCAGGTCATGATCCCAGGGTCCTAGGATCGAGTCCCGCATCGGGCTCCCTGCTCCGCGGGAAGCCTGCTTCTCCCTCTCCCACTCCCCCTGCTTGTGTTCCTGCTCTCGCTCTCTCTCTCTCTGTCAAATAAATAAATAAAATCTTAAAAAAAAAAAAAAAAAGATCAGTCTGTACCTTCATTTTTCTCTTATTCATTCCATGCTGCCACTATTTGGGAATCCCTCACATTTATTTTTTTCCAAATCAATTTCCTGGCCCTTGAAATGGAAGGAATGGAGTTTCCTACCAGCCCTGCCAGGATTTTACATTCAAATGACTGGTTCGGCCCAGGGCTCTACATCTAGGTTCATGTGTTTTTTTAGTCTTAAAAAAGAGTTAAAACAATGTGGTATAGACCGGTGGGCTTGTTGTTGTTGTTGTTGTTTTCTGTTTGTTTGTTTTGGTTTGTTTTGTTTTTTGCTTTACACTGGACAATATTTCTGGATGATAAGAAAGAAGAAGAAAACCCCAAACATCTCGACTGATGGAGGGCTCGCTCTAGTGCTCCCGAACAGATAAAAGTTGAGTTAGTAGTCATCCCAAGGAGTGCATTGACAAGTTTTTGATTTCTGGTTTCAGAGACCAAGGGTAATAAACCCAAAGTTACCAGGGCCCCTCAAGTGTAAGAGCAGAAAATCATGTAAACATTCATACCAACGGTGTCTGGTTCCTCTGCCTGGGGGCGGGGAGGAGGGGCGCAGGTACAGGAGGCTTTCTGCGGCTGTCACCGAGAGAAGCTGCCCACCGCCATTCACAGGGCACGGGGAGGGGCTCTGCAAACCTGCCCTCCCGTCAGCCCTGAAAATGGGCCAGTGTCTCACGATGAAAACAGAAATGAGTGTGGCATCAGGAGGAGGGGCTCGTCCTCTGAGAAAGGAGCTGCCTTGGGCATGAGCCACCAAAACACTAATTCCCCATAGAAAACACAAACTGTCCCTACCCATCCCTGGGTGGTTCAGACTACAGACAGGCAATAAATGGGAGGCTTCAACATTAGTTTCATTTTGGATCACCTTATTTAGAAAGGCAAGTCGTATCTATCCACTGGGGTGTTGAATATTCCAGGGTTCGAGTCCCTGATTTATAATTCAAAATCTGTCGCAGCCCTCCGCATACCCAGGTGTTCTGGAAGCTCCAGAGTGCACGACCCCCTCCCCCCTCCAATAGGTGTTCTCTTAACATCTAATCAAATAATTACTGCGAAGAGCAACATGCAGTAGGCGCCTAAGATAGTTTCCTGTGCACATAAAACACAGTCTCATACATACTAAAAGAGTTGCATATCTCATGCCACTTTTTGTAAAAGTCCACCTATGGTCAGAAAATGAATCCTCCTCAAATGAATAGATTAGCTTAAATTACCATGCCATTTTACATTCTCTTCACTGATACACGAATAATAAAACTATAAGGTAAACGTAGCTTAAACTGAATAATGGGCATAAATAAAAATATTTTGACATTAAAAACTGAGTATAAATTGAACTACAACATACTTGAAAGCTCCCGCAATCATAACGTGCACATTGGAATCATTAACCTAATACCTAGGCTGCTATTCAAAAGCCGGGGTCTAACACGTAAATAAATACATATTTGAACACTTCTCCTAAATTACCATACGATCTGATTGCAAAGTCACACACTTAAAAAGTCTATCATCTTTACTAGGTTGCTCTCTAACCAACACTCAAGTCTTATCAGGCTAAATGTGGCAGCAGGATATAAACACAGAGACCAGCAAATGATACCAAAAAGTAGCAGCAAATGTCAAAGACAAACCAGGGTCATCCCCGTGAGAAGAGACATATTTACATAAGCATTCAGCAAAGACAATAGAGCCCCAAATTCCCTTTAACTGCACACCTAATCAACCTCTCTGCTCCTCACCTGATCATTTTTACATAAAAGCAATTTCTACAACGATACATTCAAAGACCTTAGTTGCCATAAACTCAGCAGCAGTTAAAAGATTCTGTTGCACATTAGATTTGCTTTAAGACTCAGCTATTTTCAACCAAAGCTTTCATTCCTTACCCATCACTACCCCCCTCAAAAAATTAGCTTCACTGACAATATCCTTCTTAAATATGTCATCTGCCAAGGCCATTTTCTTACCTTTGTAACTCACTCACATTTGTTTCATTTGATATTTACCCAAGCAAGGACAATTGTTTGACTGGAATCTTGCAACTTTCAACTTTGCCCAGATTCTGCCGTCGTGAGGCAGGGGAACGTCGAAACCCCCGACACATGGCTCGGCAGAGCTAATATGCATCTGAATCAGAGCTATATTTTAAATTCTTTTACACTTACTTAATATAGTGCGAGCTGCCTGTCCACTGATGCGATATCAGAAACCTGCAAGCTACTATTTCTGCAACTGTGTCACTGTAGATAGTCTGAAACATGTACGTAGCTGTTGCCATGGAAACAAACACAGCTAGGGTAGAGTGCCACGCTGTGTTAATTCCTTCACCCATGAACCCCAGGGGAATGCTAACATTCATCTTCTTTCTCCTTCCGTCTCACACTGCTTTAATATTTTTTAGTATTATCAAATGATGTACTAAATACATATGGTACCCCTGAAAATACGGATGGCTGAAATGAGCTGTGTGCCAGCCTAGCCTGCTGGGTAGCTGCTTAAGGCAGTACAGCGATGCAATGGATCCTCTCACTAACTTCTCCTGGGAGAAATAGACAACTTTGTTTCTTTCTTTCAAAACGGTGTGGGTAGGACAAAAAAAGGTGAACATCTTGTCTCACCCAAGAAGAAGTTACCATGGAATGGCACCAGAATAAAGATGCTACCAGAAATGTGCCTTAGCAGTCCCGTGAAAGGCAGAGGGAGGTCTTGCAAAGTTTCTGAAGTGGATCCAAGCTAAGAGTTGTTCCTCCTTCTAACTAGAGCTGCATTAGCAGGCTGTAAATCCAATAGCTTTAATTAGGCAAAAGCATAAACCCTCAACAAGGGCTTCATCTGTCCCTGCTTGGTCTTTGTTCCTAAGCCCATGGAAGAAGGTATTAGAATGAGTGAATGACTAACAAGATGGAAATCTGCCATCATTCAGAAAGAAATGCGATTTTCCTGGAATCTGAACATTCTCTTATTTGCTGCAAGTTCAAATCGCTGCCCTCAACAAATGTTTGGACCAGTGGCGAGAAGTCAAATATTCCATTATACCTAAGAGGTAAAATGTATAGATATTGGCACATTGGACCACCTTCCCATTATTCAAACCAGGATGCCACTTTAAACGTTGAGGTTACTCATGTCAGCAGACAAAAGTAAGCTGTTCAAAATCTTAATTACATCCTATCCCTTGGGCTAGTTAATAATATTCAATCTAGATGAAAATGGCCACACTTTAGATTTGCATGCTGATGTGCTTCACTTGAATACAATTTTCGCACTAAACAATCAATTGTAGGCTTTAAAAGTGCAGATCCGTGACTCTGAACTGGCATGTTTTAAAGAAACCACTAATTTATTTGTGGGGATTATGGTAAAATCACCCTACAAAAGAGAAGCAAAATTTTCCTATCATTTTCCCAAATTGAATCATTCTTGGCTACATACTATGATAATAATAATCAACTCATCCCTAAGATAAAGCAAAACCGAAAACAGATATATACACCTTGGTAGTGAAAGAGATGTCACTTTTTAAAAGCATCTCAAGATGATGTGAGGGTCAGTATAAAGCCTAGCCTTTGAGTATCAGCAGGGCAGCTAGAGATTACCTTGTAACTTATCATGAGCAGCACTTACAAACTTAAGGAGCAGGGCCACAGCAAGAAAACAGTTGCTTACATTTACTTTGCACTTCCAAATCGACATTTGTTGGGAATTGACAAGCATTTTCACATAGCTCATCCCATTTGACTATGACGAGATTATACTATGAATTAGTTGGGCAAGTGTCACCAATCTCATCTCTCGTTAGAGAGCGCGGAGGTTCCCAAAGTCAGTGACTGGCCCAAGGTCACATCAAAGTGGCAGAATCCCATCTTCTATTACCCGATCTAATGGTCTCTCCCCATGCCACACTGTCTCTGGGTGCGCTCACAAATGCAGTTGGTTGTAAAGGACTTAAAGTAACTGGAGTAACAACACTTACAAATAGAAAGACAGACAGATAGACAGAAACAAACAATTGGTTCTCGTTCTCTAGACTGATCCACCTCCCTAAGGAAGTAAGCTGTTCCAGACTTAGAGCCACCAGATAACTGAAGGTGGATTTCATCCTGATTTGGGCTAATCACAAATTCCTACCCTCGTTACCTGGATATCAAGAATTAACATGCTACTACATATTTTGGGGAAAGAGGACTTCCTAGAAGTGAAATTCTTCCAGACCACTGAATTGTTCTAGTTTGACCAGGGGGGTGTCCATGAAGCAGAAGGCATCCTATGGGCAGTGTTCTGGGGAGTCCTCTTATAGAGGGCAGGGGGAAACTAGGTACCTTCCAGTGGATGTTCCAATTCAAGGATACGATTCGGTTCCTTTAGATGAAAACATTTCTAAATTGGATTGTATTACAAAACAGTGAATTGGGCAAAGTACATAGCATGTGACTTAGCCTGTTACAAATACTTGTCGTGATGCGACTGGCATCACACACATATGATACACAGGTGCTCTCAGAAGCCATAGATTCCCCGGGCAGGCGGGGGAGGGGGAGGTCACCCGCACAGGAAAGGGCCCCACACTCCTGTGATTTGCTAATCCCTATATTTACATTTTAATTCTCTTTGGCCTCTGTTCGCTGCTCCTGGCTGTCAGGGTATCAGCTGGCCTTCTCACCATGCAGAGTGGCCTGGCTCTCGCCATTCTCTCCCTGTTTGATTCACATCTAATATGCCAGGGGCTGGGAAACCAAATAAGGGAGCTGATTAGAATTTTGTCTGAAATAAGATGAATACAGGCCTGAGAGACTGTCCCTGAGCACAAAAGTGTCAACTTTTGGATGCCAATGACTCCAGGTCAATTAGCCTAAAGCCAGTCACCTAATGAGCAATTTGCCTATAATTTGAAACCTTTTTGAGTTCTTTGACATGGGAATGTCCTTTCCTTTGGCCATCTCTTTGGCATGATGAGGTTTATAAATCGAGCCTTCTTGGGGGCACACCCAGCTTGTTTTTATTTTTATTTTTATTTATTTATTTTTTAAAGATTTATTTATTTGACAGAGAGAGACACAGCGAGAGAGGGAACACAAGCAGGGGGAGTGGGAGAGGGAGAAGCAGGCTCCCCGCAGAGCAGGGAGCCCGATGCGGGGCTCGATCCCAGGACCCTGAGATCATGACCTGAGCGGAAGGCAGACGCTTAACGACTGAGCCACCCAGGTGCCCCACCCAGCTTGCTTTTAAATTTTAATTTACACTTAATTTTTTCATTTTTAAATTAAATAATTTTTTGAGATACTAGCGATGAATGCAAAACACTCAAAATGTAATTGAATTTCTGGTGAACTGATAATTAGGCAAATCGATATCAGAACTTGTTTTAGGGGAATTTTTACTTCTAAATTTTATTTTATTTTTTTAGAATGCAAAACCCATCCAAGGAAATGTGCGGTTCAATCAGGCAGAACGCACAAACGGACTTTTGCACGCTACCTTGGCCTTTTTTCCTTATTGCACCAGGCTCCATGCAGCTGAGTTTCCAGCCTCTGTGAAAGGAAGGAATTTTGTATCATTTGGCTTTGCTTTTTCCACCGTGAATTTAACTTATGGCCCGAATCTCACTCAGAGCAGGGCTCACCTTCCCGCTCACTCCGGGCGACTCTGACGTGTGTTTGGAAGCAGTCGGCACAAGGGCATAAGAGACACCCATGATCTTTTGCATCAAATCCACGCATGGACTGCAGAAGTCTGAGAATCACTCACCTGACAACCCAGTTCTTAATGCTAGGGGTCAAAAGGCCCAAGGTCAAGGTGTATCCAGTATGACCGGCAATGATAGGACCACCACCATTCAAAAGGAGAAGCCAGCTGCCTTGCAGCACTCTGTTGCAAGGGCTCTTTGAGAGGGAAACCAAAGACCAGACTTGCCTTAAAGGCCAACGTTCACATTGACCTGAGAGATCAGGGACGAGCTAGCGGGTGTGCTCCCATCAGGCATAATCAGGGCTGCAAAGTGGCACAGGAAGGAATTGGTCCCTGTGCCCCCCTAATATCTACCTGTGGCTCTGAAACAGACATTGCTCCTCTGGGTGGATCCCCTAAGCCACTTAACCATTCTGCAGAAAGCAAGCATTCCAATCAGCAAGGTACCCTGGCACTGATTTGCAAGAACTCCAGCCAGACTGTTCTATTTGTCGCGCGGGTGGTGGGGAGTGATGGGGGCCAGCTCCTGGAGAAATTGACCAGGAAGGCTTCCATTTTATGACGCTCACGTAGATGCTCAGTCAAGTTTTGGGAAGAAAATCCTCCCAGGAATGGAAACTTTTCCCTTTCATTCTGAAGTTATCATTGTGACGTTTGCTTTAAATGTGTCCAGTGGGGGACAGAACAGCTAGCCATCCTCAGTGTGTACGAACTTGCTCTTCTCTATACGGAGCATAATCACTGAACTGAACTCATGTGCCCTCAACAGGGTTAAGTCCACGCCAGGACTGGACACTAATACATAGGTAGCCACTGGGGAAGCTCTAAAATATATTGTTTTCCTTTTTTAATCTACGGATGCAATGAATTACATGTGCTTTACCCTAATCCTCCCTACTTAAGAAAAATGAAGTTTTTAAACTTTTTTAAAAAAGATTTAGTTATTTATTTGAGAGACAGAGAGCACAAGCAGGGGGAGGGGCAGAGCGAGAGGGAGAAGCAGACTCCCCGCTAAGCAGGGAGCCCGATGCGGGGCTTGATCCCAGGACTCTGGGATCATGACCTGAGCCGAAGGCAGACAGACACTTAACCGACTGAGCTACCCAGGTGCCCCAAATGAAGTTTTTAATACAGTAAGTCACCAGTAATGTACATAATCAGAATGTAAACCACTTCTATTGGAACATTTTTGGATTTGTTTTAATAGAGATCAAATCACACCAACGATTTAAATAAAAAGACGTTTGTTTATACAAGCCTAAGGTGGTAGACAATCTGATTGTGGGACCAGGGAGGGTGGGATGTAGTTAGGGAGCAGGATCGTGAAGGCAGGGACCAAGGATTTTTCTATTTTGTAGCTCTGTTATCTCCTGGTGTGTTTCCCACATATGGATGGGCAGCTCACTACCACCTTGTCCCGTCTTAGTCAGAAGTAAGCAGGAAACAGAACATGAAGGGCTTCCTCCTTTGTTTTAAAGGCAAAACCCAGATGTTATACCGGTCCCTGCCATGTTCATCTATCAGCCAGAACTTAGTCACTTAGCCAGTGACAGTGTTCAGCTAAAGCTCTGGGGTTCTATTATTGAAAGGAAATGGATACTAGCAGACAACTAGCTATTTTTTTTTTTTTTTAAGATTTGTGTTTATTTATCAGAGAGAGAAAGAGAGCACAAGCAGGGAAGTGGCAGGCAGAGGGAGAAGCAGGCTCCCCGCTGAGCAAGGAGCCCAATGCAGGACTCGATCTCAGGACCCTGGGATCACGACCTGAGCAGAAGGCAGACACTTAACTGACTGAGCCACCCAGGCATCCCAAGCTGTGTTTTAAAAATGCTAAATGTATTTGTGGATACAAACATGTTTATAAACATTCATGGGAATGATAAGCACCAAATCAAGATAGGGATCATATGTCACAAGGGAGAGAGGAGTCCCGAGATGGGAGCATGAGGTACACAGGGGTCTGCAACAGTATTGTCAATGTTTCATTTTTTTAATTTATTTTTTAAAAGACTGTATTTATCTTTTAAAATATTTTATTTATTTATTTGAGAGAGAGTACAGTGCCCCAAGATTTTATTTATTTATTTACTTACTTTCTCATTTACTTATTTATTTGAGAGAGAGAGAGAGAGAGTGCTTGCGTGAGCAGGAGGAGGGGCAGAGGGGGAGGCAGGGGGAGGGGAGAGGGAGAGAGACTCTCAAGCAGACTCCGCGCTGAGCATGGAGCCCGACACAGGGCTCAATCTCATGCCCCTGAGATTGTGACCTGAGCTGAAACCAAGAGTCAGATGCTTAATCGACTGAGCCACCCAGGCACCCCAATGTTTTATTTTTTTTTTTAATATTTAAAGCAAATGTGGTAAAATGTTCAGATCTGTCAAAGTTGGGTGATGCGATACATGGGTGTTTTAGATTTTTATATGTTAGAAATAAATCTACATCTACAAAATTATAAAATTTAGCATTATCTCAACAACCCAACTGCAGCTCAACTCATAACTAAATTATAGTTCACCAATTCTAAAATGGACATTTTTCTACATTTGAACTCTCTGAAATTAGTGCATCTAATTATATTAGGCAGCATTTTTGTCTTAGTGGTACATAAAATAAGGTTTTGCTTTACAGTAAATGTTGACTTAGATTTGAAGATGTGCAATGCATAAATCACACTTTGTGGTACATTTTAATATGTTTGACTGTAGGGTTGGGGGAAGTTTCCACAAGTGGGCATCTCAAAGCTTATGAAGCTATTAGAACCCCATCCCTGGGGCACCTGGGGGGCTCAGTTGGTTAAGCGTCTGTCTTCGGCTCAGGTCATGATCTCCGGGTCCTGGGATGGAGCCCCCCCATCGGGCCCTCTGCTCAGTGGAGAGCCTGCTTCTCCCTCTCCCTCTGCCCCTCCCCACACTCATTCCCTCTCTCTTTCTCTCTCTCCCTCAAATAAATAAATAAAATCTTCAAAAGAAAAAAAAAACAACAGAACCCCATCCCTGGATTCTGTCTGTCGGGCGGTTTTCTGACTTCCACGCTAATCTCTTTTCAGTGAAGGTGCCTCTGACTGAGGTCATGCAAAATACACACATTCAGACTAATTTTCTCTGCAACTGAGGAAAAGATAGCAGAAAAAAGCCCCCCTTTATTTGTTCTAAAGTGCGTGAGAATCTCTTATCTGGTCAGTGACACAAACATGAACGGCTCCTGCAAATGAAACTCAACCCCAAATGGGAAGAAAACAGAATCAGATAATTACTGGACCGAAATTTTGGACAGACCAAGAAGACAGACAGACACAGCTGTCTGAGGACAACCAAGGCTTCTCCATCCACCCAAAGCTAAGTCCACGCTCCTGGCCAGCAGAGTGGATGGGGATGGGAAAGAGTGCCATGGGCCGGTTTCCTTGGGTGTTTGATACGTGCCATTGTGGATCTGTCTTGTAGAAAATTAGCTAAGAATACATCAGCAATATTGTTCCCTCAATACTATCAAGATGCAAATGAAACAAAATGGGAAAAAAATCCATACAGCTGGTTTATCTGAATGCAGAAAAATAAATCACCATTTATTTAAAAAAAAAAACATTTATGAAAGTTTTCTTCATTTCTCACATTCAGTTAGTATACAGTTGGCATTTTCAAAATTCAAACCTGATGTGGATTTGGAATTCAATGAAGCACATTGGAAGACATCTGAGTGAAAAAATAAAAGTTCTAGCCATATGCTACTGGTGCATGAATTTGAATATTTGAAAGGTAATCTAGAAATGCGAATGTTTCCAATTCTCCTTACCAACAACAGTAATTCATAGCAACCACACGTTTTATAGATTGAGCCACTTCACCATCTGAGACACAATAGTAGGACAGACGGAGTCAGGGGCTGGGCTTCTCTCCCAGCCTGGCTAGTTACAAGCATGTGATTTTCACTAGGTCACGACCACTCTGAAGGTCTGCTTGGTCACTGCAGAGGGTACAGTAATGATTCTTGCCTCGCTGGGCATATTAACACATTAAGGAGTTTGGACATTTTTCAAGTTTGGTTAACAACTGGATGAAAACCTGGAAGACCACTTACAATGGCTGCTTCCCAAAGACACAGGCGACACCATGGATGGAACAGGCTCTAGTATCAGGCCCACTGGATTTTCTCCATTCTATTTATCTACATGGCCAGAGAGGGATTAAAGCAATAGCAGGGACCCTCCCCCTGGCTCTGACCCTTGTTTGCAACCTTGACTAGAATAGCAGGAGCCCCCAGCCCCAGCTGGGAAGGTTCCCTGATAGTACCCAACCAGCCTTGCTCCTCCTGTCCCCGGGGCCAAGTCTCTAACTGGGTCACGCCATCAGGGAGTATACCAGCCAAGTGGTCATGTGCACTGCTAATCCACTCCCGTGCATTTGGGAGACACGAACATGCAGGAGACTAAAATCTATGGCGTTATACTCCCTTACTTTCCAAGCCACGTGTCAAGAATCCATCGCATGTGTTTACAGGATGTCTGCAATGCCATGGAGTGGTCCAAACACTGAACGCTACCAGTCCTGTGCATGTGGAGATGGGAAGTAGATGGCATGACTTGTGACAGAAGTGAGCCATCTTTTACCAACTTGGTGAGAAGTTGGGAGAACAAAAATGATAGCGTTTATTGCCAGGACAGATCCTGGCAATGGACTGGTCCTTCAATACGGCCCAGTTGATGAAGACTGGTGCTCTTTCTCAAGGACATGAGAGAGCAGGGCAAAGAGCCACAGTTCCGTGTGAGGGCAGTATTGGAATGTCCATGACAACTTGGTCCAGCCACCCATGTCTCCACCCTGCTCCCCACTCCCCACCCAATTCAAAGTCCCAGGTCTGTGGGAAATCTCTGAGGAGTGGCTTCATACTGCTTGGGAGAGATGCTCTTCTTGGTATGAACTTTTTGTAAGATGACACCTTACAATATACCAGACGGAACTCCCTCAAGCAGCCATCATGGCCCACAGGAACAACAGTTACCATTTCCCCAATCCCAATGAGCCCATCAAGAGACCTGGCACCCTGAGCTCTTAGATCCAATCCCCACTCACCCCGGGAGCTTCCAAACCAGACATGAATTTGTCATGAAGCACTTTCTTCTTCAACAGGCCTTTATGTATCCTAGAAGGCAAGGATGATCTCCATCCTGGGCAGTGAAACAGAATCTAAGGCAGAAGAGTGAAGGTCTGGAAAACATGCACTATCCGGGAATTAGCTCCATTCTGCCAGGCTAAGCTGTGATGGTCTGATTTTATCTCTGCAGCCTAAGCTTGATCAGAGGCCCAGTGTGACCCAGGGAGTTTGGTGGTTGCTGTGAATGTTGCATTGTTTGCTTGCTTGCCTAAGATTACACAGCTCACGAAACAACGTCCCTGAACCCACCTGCTTTATGCAGCAGGGACAGCAACTGATTTAAGTCATCAGTGAGGGGAGCCCAGAAGGTCATCTCACAACACAGTGGTAAAGATCTGCACACACCCAACCTCAGCAAGCATTGGGCTGATCTGGAATTCCAAGGGGGTAAGGTAAGACGCAGGGCCACTGGAGCAATTGAGTTGCCCCACCAATGGAAAATGGCAGGGACAAATGCAGACTGCTTTCTACGACAGCCCTTAGCGGGCCAGGAAACACTTGAGAAACCTGAGAATTTGACCACATCCAGAAACCCAATGTTCAATAATAACTCCCCAGTCGAGCAAGTGCTATGCTGGGAAGGTCTTTCTATTTGATTGTGAGCCATACATCAGCTTGCCTTTAACTTTATTGTAAGGAGAAACCCAAAACATATTCTGAGAGAGATCAACCCTAACTTTATTTAGGTCATACTGCTGACATACACAAATAATGGGAAGTGTGTGACTAATTCAGAAACGGCCAAGAAAGGTCAATGTCTAGTTTGTTTCTTAACCCACACTAATCCGTGAGTAACATTAATAGGCATTTGCCATTATCTGCTCATCAACGCTGCAGTCATTAAATGAACAGAAGTAGAGAGAGGATTTCACACTCATTAAAATAAAAAAAACTTTCCTACTGTACCTAGTGACTGAAGCCTAGAAATCACACATTTAAGAACAGCTCTCAAAAGCATTTATATAATGAAGCCTCAATAACCTGCCTGTGAAGTAGAAATGATTAGAACCCCATTTTATCAATAAGCAGCCTGATACCCAGGCACGGGAAGGGATGCACCCCAAGCTCCTCAGAAGTTAATAATAGCTGAGCCAAAATTAGATTGCTGAGACTCCAGGCTTGGTACCCAGGCCACAGAGGACGGACAGGCCAGCGCAATGCAAAACTGCTGTTCCCCATGAGAAGTGACACCTCCATGTACCCTCAAAGGCGACCAGCCTTCCTGCACCTGGAGCTGCTGGACCCAGAAGAGACCTGGCAGAAGATGATGGCAACTTGGTCTACGGCTTAGCCCCCGTGCCTGTGGGCCTGCTGAAGAGGGTGGGCGGTGGTCCGTGTGTGCAGAGGAGGCGCGACACTCCCCATTGTGGCACAGACTTGGGACATTTGTGACCCTCTGCTGAAAGCAGACCCTCTGAGCTCAGTGAAAACCATCCTAGAAATTCCACAAAAGCCAGAGCGCCAGCCTCCTGGTGAGCCTCTCGCCCCACACAACCCCGGACAGGGTGGTCCGATGAAGAAGGGGAAAAGCACCTGGAAAAGCAGAGGAGTGGGGAGCGGGCCTGGAGCAGGGAAATGTCAGCGTCCCTCTCATGTCCTCCTCCCACAGAGGGAGTTCAGGCTGACCGTAGTGATGTGTCTGCCCTAATCGTCCGGGGTCTCCGTGGGCATGCTTCGAGCAGATTCCCAGCCTTCTGATGCCCAAAGCCACAGACAGCTCCAGACTGGCGCTTCTCACACTCGGATGTGTCTGCAGATCGCCTGCAGGCCCCATCGGAAGCAGGGGCTGACCCAGTAAGTCCGAGACGGGGCCTGAGACTCTCTATTTCTAACCAGGGGATGCCCATGCTGCTGGCCTACGGACCACACGTTGAGTAGCAGGATCTAGAACACCACATATTCCGTGACCTTATGATTTTAGGCCGTTCTCCCGCTCCACATGATAGGCTCTGCACATGGCAAAAAATCAAATGATCACTATCAATTGGCCCTTATTTTTTTTTTAAGATTTTGTTTATTTATTTATTTGAGAGAGAGAGAGAGAGAGAACATGGGTAGGAGCAGAGGAAGAAGGACAAGCAGACTCCATGTCAAGTGCAGAGCCCGACACGGGGCTCGATTCCATGACCCTGAGATCACGATCCGAGGCGAAACCAAGAGCCAAACACTCAACCAACTGAGCCACCCAGGTGCCCCTCAATTGGCCCTTTTATTATTTCTTTTTTAAGATTTATTTATTTATCTGAGAGAGAGAGAGCACAAGCAGAGGGAAGGGCAGAGAGAGAGGGAGAGGGAGAAGCAGACGCCCCACTGAGCAGGGTGCCCGAGGCAGAGCTCAATCCCAGGACCTTGAGATCACGACCTGAGCCAAAATAAAGTCAGATGCTTAACCAGCTGAGCCACCCAGGCAGCCCTCAATTGGCCCTTGTAAAGTATATGTCACACCACATCCCTGAAAACCCTCCCACTCGTTTTTATGTCATGTGACATTCACTCCCACTGCCAACAACAAGGACTCTGAGCTCATCTACTACTTCTCCCTCCCTTCCCTCACTCTGTTCCACCCACCCAGGCCTCCCTGCTATTCTTAGATCAGGCCAGGCCCCCTTCAGGACCTCATGATTGCTGTGCCCTCCACCGGAGGAACTCGTCCTCTCCACATCTACCTGCCATTATCCCTCACCCCCTTGCAGGAGGGAAGCCGGCGCTGGTCATCTGGCTTAAAGTCACAGCCCCCGCCCCTGCTTCATCCTTCTCCAGCACACATATTACTCTGTGCAGATCATATCTTATCCATCTCTCCACTAGCCAATCGGCCCCAAGAAGGCGAGGATTTTGTCTGTTTTGTTCATTGCCATATCTATTCCAATGTGTGGCACATAATAGGTGCTTAAATATTCGTAGAATGAAGAAAAAATTTAGTTTTTAATAGAATTGTTAAAGTACCAACCATCATCCTCACAGACTTCAGTGATCACCTGCTTACATCTAATATGCTATTTTCCAATCTGGAAAAACTACTTCTTCAATATTTCAAAAAGAGCCGCTGTTAGACTGTAGGAGATATTTTTATCTTGTCATGCAAGTATGGGCTTTGTGGGAGAAAGGCATCCCCCAGGTTTTCCAGCTCTCATTCACCATTCATCCCAGATTCCTCCTCCTTCCTCCTCAAGGGACCCACACAGACAAGAGGCAGATCAAAATTGGCAAGCAGACCTCCCCATGAGACGGGCCTCCCACTCTTACACGCAAACGCGGAGGATTTGAGAAAAGCCAGAAAGCAGGGTGGGGATTCCTCCTTGCACGCAAGATAACCGGGAGGCTCAGAAAGGTGAGTGACTTGTGCAGGGTCTCACTGCCATTCGGTGGTGGGGCTGGGATGAGAACCCAGGCCGCCTAACCCCTAATACTCTTTGCTCTCTGCTCCTCTTTATACACAGAATCTGGGATCTGGTCTGAGAATGGCTTCAGTTCCAAGACCCAGGACAGGGATCCTGGAGAAGTCTCGTGACATCCACAGAACCAGTGAAAGTCAGCTCTTCCCCGGGACCAGTCCTGCAGATCCCCTGAAGGCTGTAACCAAGCAGAGAAGGCTGTGCATCCAGTGTAAGCCCAGGACCCACGCTGCTGTGCACCTCACCAGCACACATCTCCAATCAGTGCAGGCATGTCGGGAGGTCCCCCTAAATGCCCAGAGAATCCGTGGTCATGGTCATGGTCACATTCAGAATGACGAGACATTCTTGGAGCTTGGAGGTTATGACTTTGAAGTCAGAGATTGAACTGAGTGACCAAGCTCACCACCACCTGCCTTTTCCCAAAGGCCACTTTCACTCCTGTTCCATTCCAGATGTGCATACCTGGCCACAGCAGGCCTGGAGGCACTCATGAGTGTCCAGACTCACTTGATTTGACTCACATTCAGATCATCCCAGGGGCTGGGGTTCTCAGAAGGCCCGCTTGGTTTATAGTTCACATTATAACTCACATTCACTCAGCCCGGTTTGTCCTGAAGCCTAGAGGTCACCGCCTGAAGATGCTGGAGCTAAACTAAACTAGGCTTAATGAGGTTTTGCAGTCCTAACAGTGCAGACTCTCCAGAGGCAAAAGGGATCATCTACTGCTTTCTCAGAATGGCACACCCCTGTTTGCCTACAGCCATTTGCCTACAGCATAGAACTAACAATTAGGTCTGCGTCCCTCCAGAGCAAGGCAGGAAGCCATAGTGAGGGTGGGTAGTATGACCAGCTGCTCAGAACTCTAGGAGAGGAAAGACTATTCCTCTACCCTCTTAGGTTCTGTACCTGGGGCCTGTACATTAAACTGACAAAAGATAGATTAAAAGGGGGAAAAGCAAACAAATTTTATGTGATATTAACATTTTTATGTGTCACAGGGGGCTTCACAGAAAGAAGTATAAGCCCCAAGTGGTTAGACCCAGGGGTTTATACACCATTTTAACAAAGAGGGATACATTGTGGAGATGTGACAAAGCAAAGGAATGAGGGATTTGTGGGAAGTGACAAGGAACTGTGTGGGGGAGATAAGTGCTATTGCAATAAGGTTTCTTTGTATAGACTCATCTGAGCTTCAGCTCCCCATCACCGGTGATAACAGCGTTCTCTTCTTCCTGGTCCAGGGAGGTCACCTTCCTCACAGGAAATGTATGCCCTTCTTTTAGGGAAAGAGGGGGAGGGCAGGGAGCCCTTCCTGTATCAGCTGCTTCTTAAGTCTCTTCAGCTCAAAATGATCAATATGCCAAAGTGGCAGGTTTAGGGATCCCCTTCAGGGCTGTGAAGCAAAGGCTGTTGGGTGGCACAGAGATAGACCTTCACATGTCAAAAGTAGTACAAGTGAAATTTAAGAAAGAAACTAAGCAGTTACACTTTCCCCAAACCCTACTTCCCAAATGCAGCTTCCATGCTGTGTAATGCAGGCTCCAATATCACCATTTTGTGTTTGTTTTTTATCTCAAAACCCTATCCACTATTACCCCAACTATTACAATCTCCTACGCTTTCATTCCCTCCTCTCTCCCTCCCTCCCTCCCTCCCTCCCTCCCTCTCTCTCTCTCTCTCACACACACACACACACACACACCCTCCCCTCCACTTAGAGAAAAGTTGGTAGCATTTCCAGATGAACCAGAAGGGAGGGGACATGGCTTTGTGTGTGTTTCCTCTGGCGAATGTGGAAGGGTCTCAGAACCAGGTGAGGACGCTGACCGTGGGAGACAAGATAATAACTAGCCAAGGCAGAACAGAGAAGATGCTAGAAAGGAGAAAAGCGGTGAGTGAGGGAAGAAGAGGGTGAAGAATGGAGAGAAGCTGTCCCAACAGCCACGTAACCAAGCACTCCACTCCCATCCCGCAGGGCTAGAGCTTGAGCTTCGGGAACAATGGAGCAACATTCTGCACCTCGCTGTGCTTTTCTACTGCGGGTCTCAAAGGGAGCTGGCTATTGTAAACGGATTTGCCCTTGGCCTCAGCATCAAGCAGACTTGAGACCTTAACATCTGCCAGTATAAGCTCATGGCTGTCCTCACCTCCTCCCTGGGGCAAACCTCTGAGTAAATCACATTCTGGGACAACAGTAATGTTACCTCAATTAAGTGCAATTAAACAGCCAAAGAATGTTCCTTACCACACAATCTTAGAGCAAGATCCTTAAACCTTGAACACGGACAGCATCGGCTGTGACCAGACTTTACGGATACGGAAACTGCGGCCCAAAGAGGTTGGTCAAGGTCACGTAAGTTGCTAGGAACAGAGCCTGTGCTGAGTGTCAGGACAGCCCTCTTTCCACTACTCACACTGCCTGGAACAACTACATTTAATTTTAGTTCATCACACATTCGGCTTGCGCTTTCGAGGAATTTTATAGTCCCCACTCCATCTGTGCGTTTTGCCATTCTAGTAGCTTCCCTTTATTCAGTGCTTCCCGTGTATCTATCTGTTGCACTCTCCGTAAAAGAAGAGAGGTCCACGAGTGGAATCAATCGCCATCTGTTTGTTGTTTCGACAGCACAGAGATGCTGAAACATTCCCAGCTCAGCGTTAGTCCGTGTTATTCTGAAAAGGCCAGTTCCGGATCGACAATCCACCTTGGATAAGGGCAGAAAAGGATTTCTTCCAGGATGTAGAGCCACTAAGAAGAAGGTCACCATTGTCAACGTTATGGCACACGCTGTCATTTAGAGAGGTATTAGGTTTTGCTTTTCCGAAGTGCTTCAAATACACTGAAGACCATTTAGGTTGAAACCAACCAGTCAGAATGGATTCGCGGGCTCCGAACTGTTCAAACAGCACATGTAGCGACAAGTTAAAGGTTCGGTTTTGAGACGGCCTGGTCATGAATGCCAAGGGTGCCCAAGTGCCACAGAAACCAACTCTGCAGCCCGTGGTCCCTGAGGAGCATGTCCGGGGCCATCGCCGGTTGCCTCTGGGACCCCGGAGCAGGTGCGCTCGTCTCTGCCAGGGTGTCGGTCACAAGCCTACACCACCGGTGATGGCTACGGGGTTTTCAAAATGCCACTGGGTGGGAACAAACACACAGCACCCAAACTGGCCAAATGAAGCAACCACTTGTTACAGATTAGTAGTTTATTTCATCCACACGGTGTGCATCTTGAGGGAAGCGGGGCACACAGCCCTATTGTTTGTGGAGTACCTACACACGGAAGGGCATTTTATTTGTGTGCAGATACTGTGCGTACAGAGATGGCTATCTGTGCAGATAAATGCCTCAGGGACTCTGAGCTTTAGGAAAGTAGAATCTGGGTGCAGTTTCTTCTCTCTCTGCTCTCTCTGTTGCTTTAATCTTTTATATCCTTACATAGGCCACATACAAAGGCATGCTTCCAGTCTTCTAAGGTGTAGAAGTAAATAAGCAAATGAAATTTCAAGGATGGACACACGCTTAGTATTCTACATGCAATAACTTGTCTCTGCTGTGACATACATTCTGACTTCCGTGATTGAAATACCACTGAGGGCTCAGGAACATAGAAGAATATTTAGTGGCCTCCTTGTACATGCAAAGCTCGGCACTAGGCACCAAGTATCAGGTTTCCAGAAGCTCTGCAAAGCAGACATTCTGCAGAAAAGACACTCTGGCCAGCATCCCTCGTTCCTCGTCTCAGCCCCAAACTGCTCGCCTGGCCACAGACCCTGGCCGGCTCTCCTCCACACTCTCCCCAGCACTGATTTTATCACTTGACCTCCTTTTGTGCTGGTTCTCTAGGATGGCCACCACCAAGGCTTTGCTGAAACAGGACTATAGTTCCCGCTCTTCCCACTCACGTGAGGACTAGGTCCTCTACCTTGCATACACGCCAACCAAATGGGTTAGTGTTCCCCACTCCCTGGGCAGGGCACCACTCACTCCAACAAGGTGAAAGATTAAAGAGATGCGTGTCAGTTTCACGCCTTTGAGAAGTTTATGATCTCAGTAGGAGTGCAAACACAAGCACCTAAGATGGCATGTATCAAAAGAGTGATACAGAGGAGCCCAGAAGAGAAGAAAAAAAAAAAACAAAGACTAGTCAGGGAAAGCACCACAAGGATATGACCCTATACAAGTAGATTTCAGACAGACTCATCGGGGTATTTCAGAAAGAAGAAAATCATTCATTCATCCATTCGTTCATTCATTCAACGAACAGGAGTTCACATTTACCATGTGTAATAAGGGTAGGCTGTTTTAACTAATACCCAGGTAATACACCAACGAGCTTACAGGAGATGGTATGCACCCCAACATCTATAATGCAGAGACAACTATCACAACAGCCAGAAGAACAATTGTAGGAGCCTCTACTTTCTATGGAAACTGTCTCCTCCTTTCTATCCTCCCAAATACCATGATCAACAAAGATAAGTCTGGGTGTTACACAAATGAGCCAAAGATGGCCCATGGGTTGTCTATTTCTTCACTACACTCTGAGACCTGTTAGCTCAAAAGGCTGCTGGTGCCAAACTCAAATTTTTGCACACCCACTTAATTTTTTTTTTTTAAAGATTTATTTATTTATTTATTTGACAGAGAGAGAGAGATAGCGAGAGCAGGAACACAAGCAGGGGGAGTGGGAGAGGGAGAAGCAGGCTTCCCGCCGAGCAGGGAGCCCGATGTGGGACTCCATCCCGGGACCCTGGGATCATGACCTGAGCCGAAGGCAGACGCTTAACGACTGAGCCACCCAGGCGCCCCCCCACTTAATTTTTTTTAAAGACTTTATTTATTCACTTGACAGAGAGAGAGAGAGAGATAGCAAGAGCACAAACACAAGCAAGGGGAGTGGGAGAGGGAGAAGCAGGCTTCCCACCAAGCAGGAAGCCCGATGCGGGGCTCGATCCCAGCACCCTGGGATCATGACCTGAGCTGATGGCAGACGCTTAACTGACTGAGCCACCCAGGTGTCCCCAATTAATTTTTTAATAGCCCAGACAAGCAGATTTTTAGCTATTTAAAGCCTGCCTGTTTCACATTCCTTACAAAACCACACCCAGCATCTGCTAGCCATGGATAAGATAGAACCCTGTGGTTATAAGCCCCGAGGCCACTACTGCCCTTTGGAGCTTCCTGACCTAGACCCTCCCCAACACGCTGGTGAACAACATCACCAGGACACACGTGAGACCCTCTCCAGTTATCCTCTCCCTGAAGTGACCCTCCCCTCCTCAACCCTCCTGCTGAAGTCTCTGGACAGACTCCTGCTCTCAGGGGCATCCCCCCTGCAGCCCCAGGCAAACCTGCCTAAGTATTGCCCAACAATGCTTGTGTATACTGCTGCCACCTCGTGGGCATATCTTTTTCCTTGATCAGCCCCCAGATCCCTCGAATGCTCTACACCAGGCTGCCATGTTTATAACCACATCACCTTGCTCCCTGGCCTAGACTGATTGGAGGAGGGGCACCAACCTGACCCAAGCCCAACAAATCAGATTATCTTCTCAGGAAAATGGAAAATGACAAGTCAGACACCCAGGTCTCCTTATGTGTTCCCCCATTCCAAGAAAAACTAAGTTTGTTCAAAGAGGTCTCCGTTACTTGTAATAAAACCTTGTTAAATAATTCAAAAATATAAATGGAAAGGCCCAGCATAGGGAGAGATGACTTTTAGTCATTGGCAATCGGGGAAGAACTTATGTAAGAAAAGAAACAAGAACTGGAATGAGTTCATCACAAGCAGTCATCCACAGAGATGTGAACGAGCATGGCCGGCCCGCTCAAAGGGAAGGTGGGCCGAGCTAGAGGAAATGGTGAAGCTGGAGGGGGTAACTGAGGCCAGACAGGTAGACGGAGCCCAAATGGGGATCCCTGTGGATGCTCAAGTGAAAGCCACAGGATGCCAATATACCTGAAGGAAAACCACATTCTTCTTTTCCCTGAAGTTCTGAGGTGTTTGTGTTAATGCTGAGAGTGCAGACCTAACTGTGCAGCTGAGGTGACGTGCTGCCAGTCATTCTGCCTCCCTGACCTTCAGGAAAGCTAGAAAACTATGGAGAGAGGGGTGTGAAAAAGAATGCAAGGGCAACCGGCTGCCAGAAATACTGACATATCTCCATCCATGAGGGAAGAGACCGCCATCATGGGCAGCGAAGATCTGCTACAGTGGTCTGAGTGAGGCAGAAACTGTGAAGGGGGTATTTGGGACGTTCTGGCTGAAGGTGCTGAAGACGGTCTGGAGGGGGAGAGCCTGGAGCCACAAAGTCGGGTGTAAAGGGATAAAGCCTGCCCTGAGATGATAAGACCAATGGGAATGGAGACACTAGAGCACACGATCCCTCAAGGAAGAGCAGGAGTCAAGACTGGATCTGCCCAGGGTAGGAGAAAGGCAGCAATGTCTTCACTGTAGGGGTGAAGCCAAGGGAGATTTAAGAACCTAGAGCCAGGGACAGAGGTGGGTTTTGCTTTTTGTAATAATGAAGCAGTTTCTAACAGCCAGTCCTCTTGAAAATAACAACTACTGACCTTAGATTTAAAAACCAAACAAATGAGCAAAGAAACAAACAAAAATACTAACTGAATGCAGTGAGAAGCAAAAACTATAGGGGAGTCTACGCTTGAAAGAAGGGAAAGGCGATGGGTGGATTTTCTGTTTTTTTTTAAGAAAAAAACTAATCAGTGCCACATGGGGCTCTTAAAACATAGCTAGAAACCCAAGGTGTTACGTGTTTGAAGAACCAGAAGGCAGAGTCCAGGGCAAACACAGCAGCTATAAAGTGAGGTGTAAAATCCCAGGAAGGAGAGAGTCTGAGAGAAGGAAGCCCCAAGTTTTGTGTAAAAACTGTCTCAATCTGTAACTATCCGTGTGCGGGGAAGATTGCAAGAGGATAAGCTAAGGCTAAACAAAATGTAAAGAGATTTAGCTGCTGCCCACCACAAAAAGGACAAGGGCTGGAATTACAGTGAACTCAAGATAACTGCCTAATGACACAAAACAAGACAAATCAATATTTTTCAAGAATAACAGAATCCAGGCGTGCCTGGGTGGCTCAGTTGGTTAAGCATTCAACTCTTGGTTTTGGCCCATGATCTCAGGGTTATGAGACAGCCCTGCGCCAGGCTCCACACTCAGCGTGGAGTCTGCTTGAGATTTTCTTTCTCTCTCTCTCTCTGCCCCTCCCTGCCGCTCACACAGGTGCACACGTGCTCTCTCTCTCTCTCTCTCTCAAATAAATAAATAAATCTTTAGAAAAGAATAACAGAGTCCATAGTCTCTACAATACATCATTCACATCTGGGTTATAATCTAAAATGTCTAGACGTGTGAAGAAGAAAATACAGCCCGTATTCAAGAGCAAAGTCAAAAGCAATAAAAAAGACTGACCCCAAGATGATACACATTAGAATTAACCAACAAGGATGTTAAAAGCCTATTAAAACTATGCACATGATATCTTAGCACAAAAATCAATACGCATGACAAACAAAATACACTCATAATGACAAGAACCAAATGAAAAATTAAAATCTGAAATGTAAAAATCTCCTGAATAGGCTTAAGAGCAGAATAGAAAGAACAGAAGACAATCTATAAACTCAAAGACAAAACAGATTTATTCAGTCTATAAAACAGAAAGAAATAAAGACTGGAAAAAATGAGAATCTTGGAGACCTATGAGCTGACTGTCTATCCATGTTTAGCAATTAAAGTCTAAGAAGGAGAAGAGAGAAGAGGAGAGATACAGAATGAGGCACAAAGATTATTTGAAGATACAATTTCCCAAATTTGGTTAAAGACATAAATTTTTAGGTCAGTGGGGGATGGGTGAAATAGGTGAAGGGGATTAAAGAGCATGCTTACCACAATGAGCACTGAATAATGTACAGAATTGTTAAATCACTATATTGTACACCTGAAACTAATCTAACACTGTATGTTAACAATACTGGAATTAAAATAAAAAACGTGGTTAAAAAAAAAAGACATACATTTTCATGTTTAAGAAGAGCCATAGGGACGCCTGGGTGGCTCAGTCATTAAGCGTCTGCCTTCGGCTCAGGTCATGAGCCCAGGGTCCTGGGATCGAGCCCCGCATCGGGCTCCCTGCTCGGCAGGAAGCCTGCTTTTCCCTCTCCTGCTCCCCTTGCTTGTGTTCCTGCTCTTGCTATCTCTCTCTCTGTCAAATAAATAAATAAAATATTAAAAAAAAAAAAAGAAGAGCCGTAAACACCACGCAAGGGACATACAAAGAAAGCCATGGGGGGAGAAGGGGATTTAAAAAAAAAAAAGAAAACATGGCAGATGCACCCAGAAGGGGTGGAAAACCCACTAGGGACAGAAGACCAAAGATAAAGATGACAGTAGGTTTCTCATCAGAAACAATACAAATTGCAAGACAGTGGAGCCACATCTTCAAAGTGCTAAAGGAAGAAAAAAACTGTCAAATTAGAATTTTATATCCAGTGAAAATAGCTTTTTTTTTTCAAAGATTTTTTATTTATTTATTTGACAGAGAGAGACACAGCGAGAGAGGGAACACAAGCAGGAGGAGTGGGAGAGGGAGAAGCAGGCTTCCTGCCGAGCAGGGAGCCCGATGTGGGGCTTGCTCCCAGGACCCTGGGATCATGACCTGAGCCGAAGGCAGACGCTTAACGACTGAGCCACCCAGGCGCCCCATGAAAATAGCTTTTAAAAACAAAGTGAAATAAATACTTTTTCAGACATACAAAAACCAAAAGAATTCACAGCCAGCAGACCAGCGCTATAAGAAATGTTAAAGGAAGCCATTCAGGCAGACGGAAAGTGATACAAGATGGAACTCTGGATATACACAAAAGAATAAAAAGCACCAGAAATGATTAACTATGTAGATTAATATAAAAGATCTTTTTCTTATTATTTAAATCTCTTTAAAGGCAACTGATTGTCTAAAACAAAAACACTAACAATGAATGGTGGGGTTTATAACAAATACAGAAGTAATAAAGCATATGACAACAATAGCACAAAGGCCAAGAGTAAAGAAATAGCTGTGTACTCTTTTAAAGACTCTTACACTATACAATAACTAGTAAAATATAACTTGAAGGTTGACCGTGACAACGATGTATACTACAAATGCTAAAGTAACTACTAAAATAAATGCAAAGAGATATAGCTATCAAGTAGATAAAAACAATAAAACAGGGGCGCCTGGGTGGCTCAGTCGTTAAGCGTCTGCCTTCGGCTCAGGTCATGATCCCAGGGTCCTGGGATCGAGCCCCACATCGGGCTCCCTGCTCAGTGGGAAGCCTGCTTCTCCCTCTCCCTCTCCCCCTGCTTGTGTTCCTGCTCTCGCTACATCTCTCTCTGTCAAATAAATAAATAAAATCTTTAAAAAAAAACAAAAAACAAAAAAACGATAAAACAGAATCAAAAAAGAATGATCACTCCAAAGGGAGGCAGAAAAGAAGAAAAGAGTAATGAAGAACAGATTGGACAAACATAAAACAAATCATTAATTGATTGGTTTAAACTCAACCAAATCAATAATTATATTTAAATAGTATAAATATCCCAATTAAAGGACAGAGATTGTCAAATGAGAAAAAACATAAGATCAAACCACATGCTGCTTATAAGGAAACCACTTTATGAAGTCACAAATATAAAGAAATATACTATACCAGCATTAATCTAAACACAGCTAGAATAGCTGTATTAATAGCAAACAAAGTAGATTTTTTTTTTTTTAAGATTTTATTTATTTATTTGACAGAGAGAGAGACAGCGAGAGAGGGAACACAAGCAGGGGAAGTAGGAGAGGGAGAAGCAGGCCTCCCACTGAGCAGAGAGCCCAATGCGGGGCTCAATCCCAGGACCCTGGGCTCATGACCTGAGCCGAAAGCAGACGTCCAACGACTGAGCCACCCAGGTGCCCCCAAAGTAGATTTTAAATTACAGAATATTACCAAGGTAAAGGGAATAATTTCATATAGAGGGGTCAATTAATCAGAGGACATAGCAACCCTAAATATTTAAACACCTAGTAACAGAACTTAAAAATACATGAAGAAAAGTGATAGAACTGTAAGGAAAAATAGACAAATCCACAGTTAGAGATCTCAGCAACCTTCTCCCAATAACTGATAGAATAAGTAGACAGAAAATCAGCAAAGATAGGAGACTTGAACAACACTGTCAACAAAATTGATGTAATGTCAAGAACACTACACCCAACAACAGAACACTACCCATTCAAACGCACAGGAAACATTTACCAAAATAGATCACATTTAGGGCCATAAAACATATCAATAAATGTAAAAGGATTCAAGTTATACAAATGTGTTCTCTAACCATAATGCAATTAAATTAGAAATGAATAACAGAATGATATTTGAGAAATTCCCAAATAATTGAAAAATAAATAACACACCTCTAAATAACCCGTGAGTCAAAGAAGAAATCAAAAGGAAAATGAGAAAGTATTTTGAACTGAATGAAAATGAAAACAACGTATTACAATTTGTAGGGCACTGCTAAAGCAGAATAAGAGGAAAATTTATAACACTAAGTGCTTATATTAAACAAGAAGAAAGGTTCCAAATCAATAACTTCAGTGTTTTCCACCTTAAGAAACTAGAAAAAGAACAGAACATGAAACCCAAAGCAAATAGAAGGAAATAATAGAGAAAAAATATCAATTAAATAGAAAAAAAAAAATAGGGAAATTTCAACGAAACCAAAAGCTAGTTCCTTCAGAAGGTCAATAGAACTGTTAAATCTCTAATCAGTATTACCAGGAAAAAAAATATTACCAATATCAGGAATAAGGAAGCTGCCATTACTACAGTCTGTAGATATTAAAAGTAAAATAAGTGGACAGTAGGAACAATTTTATGCCAATAAATTTAATAATTTACTTGCAAATTCCCTGAAAGACACAAATTAACAAAGACCAATGAAAAAAGAATTATATAATCTGAATAAGCTTATATCTATTAGTAAACTTGAATTTGTAGCTAAAAATTTACCTTCAAAGACTCCAAGTCCAGATAGTTTCAGTGGTGAATTTTAGCAAACATTTAAAATAAAAATAATACTACACACAAAACTTCTGGGAAATTGAAGAAGGGAGAATGTTCTCCACTTTATTCTATGAAACCAGGATCACTCCAGTACCAAGACTAGACAAAGATATACAAGGAAAGAAAACTAAAGGCCACTATCTTTCAGGAATATACATGCAAAAATTCTTAACAACAATAACAAAAAAAGTTGAATCAATCAAATCTAATAATAAATGTAAAAGATAAGACAGACCAAATGGAGTTTATTCTAGGAGTGCAGGGTTGATTTAACATTAGAAAAATCAATATAATTCACCATAGTAACAACTAAAAATGAAAAGTCATATGATCATCTCAGTAAACACAGAAAAAGCATTTGACAAAATCCAGTATCTCTTCTTGGTAAAATCTATCAGCAAACTAGGAGTAGAAAGGAACCTTAATAAAGAGTATCTATAAAAAAGAGGAAAAAACAAACCCTAACTCCATAGCTACTATCATACTTTAAAGACTGAATGTTTTTCTCCTACGATCAGGAACAAGGAAAGATTTTCTCTCACCACTTCTATCTTTTTTTTTTTTTTAGAGGGAGGAGGAGAGGCAGAGGGAGAGAGAGAATCTTAAGCAGGCTCTACACCGGGCATGGAGCCCAGCACAGGGCTCAATCTCAGTACACTGAGATCATGACCTGAGCCAAAATCAAGAGTCAGATGCTTAAACGACTGAGCCACCCAGGCGCCCCATCTCACCACTTCTATTTAACATTGTATTGGAGGTCTAGCCAGAACTATCAGGCAAGAAGAAGTAAAAGGTAATCAGATTGGAAAGGAAGAAGTAAAACTGTATCTGCATAATATGATCATCTTTGTAGAAAACACCAAACAATCTACAAAAAGACCTCTAGAGTAAGTGAATAAGTGAAGATAGCATGATACAACATGAATAAATGAAAAGCAGTTGTATTTCTTTATGTTGGCCAATGATCAGAAATTAAAATTTAAAAAACAGAATTTACAATAACATAAAAACACTGAAATACTGAGGGATAAATCTGACAAAAGATGTGCAAGACCTGTATTCTAAGAACTACAGAACATTGCTGAGAGAAATTAAAGACCTAAATAAATGGACACATAGACCATGTTCATGGACTGGAAGACTCAATACCATTAAGATGTTAATTCTCTTTAAATTGATCGAAAGATTCAACATCAGGATTTTTTGTAGCAGTTGCCAAGCTGATTGCCAACTCATGTGTAAGTACAAAGGACGCAGAATGGCCAAAACAATAGGCAGAACAAATCTGGAGGAATTTCACTACATGACCCTAAGACTTATTATAAAGCTACAATCATCAATACAGTGTGGTATTAGCATCAAGACAAAGAGGGGCACCTGGCTGGCTCAGTCAGAAGAGCATTCGACTCTTGATTTCAGGGTCATGAGTTCAAGCCCCATATTGGGTGTAATAAATATTTTTTAAAAAGATAGACAAATAGATCAATACAACAAAATAGACAGTCCGGAAACAGACTCACACATATTTGGTCAATTAATTTTAAGCAAAGGTATAAAAGTAATTTAGTAGAGAAAGAAGTTTGTTTCAACAAATGGTTCTGGAACAATGTGAAATCCATGTATTTAAAAAATGACCTTGGATACATACCTTGCACCATATACAAAAATTAATTCAAAATGGACCACAGTTCTAAATGTAAAACTACAGCTTTTAGAGAAAAACAAAAGAGAAAATCATGTTAGGCCAATACCTCTTAGATATAACACCAAAAGTGCAATCCCGCACAAAAGGAATAATGGATGAACTATATTTCAAAATTAAAAATATCTGTTCTTCCAAAGACATGGTCAAAAAATGAAAATACAAGTCAGAGATTGTGATAAAATATTTGCATATCACATACCTGACAAAGAATCTATATCTTAAATATATGTTTTAAAAATTCTCAAAACTCAATACTGAGTAGATAACCAACCCAACAATATAATGGGCAAAGACTTCAACAGACATTTCACTAAAGAAGATGTATTAATGGCGAAGAAGAACACGGGAAGATGTTCAACAACATGAGTCAGTAGGGAAATACAAACGAAATCTCTAATGACATACTGCCACTACACACCGAGTAGAATGGCTAAAATTTATAAAGATTTAGCAAAGATGTGAAGCCACAGGAGCTTGAATGTTGCTGGTGAGAATGTAAAATGGTACAAATAATTTTGGAAACATTTTGGCAACTTCTTAAAAATTATGAACTATAGAAATGATCCCTGAAAGTATAGTCTTGAACTTTTTTTTTTTTAAGATTTTATTTATTTATTTATTTGAGAGAGAGAGGGAGAGAGAGAGAGCACATGAGAGGGGGGAGGGTCAGAGGGAGAAGCAGACTCCCTGCTGAGCAGGGAGCCCGATGCGGGACTCGATCCTGGGACTCCAGGATCATGACCTGAGCCGAAGGCAGTCACTCAACCAACTGAGCCACCCAGGCGCCCTAGTCCTGCAATTTCTTAAAAATTAAACATTCCAATCTTAGGCCTTTACCTAAGAGAAATGAAAGCATATGACCATCCGTATATTTGTACACAAATGTTCACAGCGACTTTGCTTCGGATAGCCATAGGCTGGAAATAACTCAAATGTCCAACAGGGGGCAGCGGGGTGGCTCAGTCGGGAACGCATCTGCCTCGGCTCAGGTCATGATCCCGGGGTCCTGGGATCAAGCCCCACATCGGGCTCCCTGCTCAGGGGGGAGTCTGCTTCTCCCTCTCCCTCTGCCCCTCCCCCGCTTGTGTGCTCTCTCTCAAATAAATAAATCTTAAAAAAAAACCCCACCACATGTCCATCAAAAGGTGAATGGGAAAACAAAGTGCGATATGCCCATTCAAAGGAATACTACCCAGTGATAAAGAGGACTGAAGGGTTCATACATACTATACGTGTGTACACATCTTGCAGACATGGATGAATCTTAAAATCATTTTACTGAATGAAAGAAGCCAGACATGCTCCCTCCAAAAGTACATACTGTATGATTGCACTTACATAAAATTCTAGACAGTGCAAAGTAATCTGTAGTGACAGATGGCAGATTAGAGGTCGCTTGCCTACTTGATGGAGGGTGGGGAGGGATGAAAAGGGGAGATAACAAAGGAGAATGAAGACGCTTTTGCAGGTGACAGGTATCTTCATTATCTTGATTGTTAGGATAGATTCACAGGTGTATATATACACGTCAAAACTTATCAAACTCCACACTCTAAATATGTGTAGTGTATTATATATCAAGTATACCTCAATAAAGGTATTTTTTAAAAAGATTACTGATATCTTAAGACGTACTTCTTAAAGTTTCCCACCAAAGACTCTGTATAGAAGAAAACGAATAAAACTCTAAGGGTCTGGGGATACAACCCCCACAGCAGCCAGCCACAAAAACCAAATTTCTTTAAGTCTCACACTGTATCTTTTTTTTTTTTTTTTTTTTGAGAGGGAGGGAGGGATGTGCAAAGGTAGAGGGAAATAATCTTAAGCAGGATCCACTCACCTAGCGCAGAGCCTGACGAGGGGCTCTATCTCACCACCATGACATTATGGCCTGAGCCAGAACCAAGAGTTGGACCCTTAACACCCCAAGCCACCCAGATGCCCCTCTTACACTGTATCTTAAAAATCTGTACGCATATTACTTCCTAGTTCATAAATGCTGTTGGTTTTAATATAGACATAATGTTTAATATTAATTACTAGTTAGATTGTATAACAATTCCCGCCACAAAGCTTCCTGTTGAATAGATACCTCAGGAAGATGTAGTCCACTTTCTCTGTGGCATTGCTTCCAACTAAAGAATACGAAAAGTTTTTGCAAAGTCTAGACGCTTTTGTTGTCTTTCTGTACTGCTTCTCTCTCCCTCTACTCCTTTTTCACTTATAATTACCAGAAAACTGGGGCAAAAAAATATATTTGCCAATGTCAGATACTACTTTCCGTTCCTCTTTTAAGGAAGTAAGACCTAAGAATTCCAAAGGTTTGTCACGTAATCAAACTGAAAGAAAAAATACATTAGACTCTTCGTTTGTTCAGGAAGGGAGCTCTTTTGGTGCTGAATAACGGAATATTCCAGAAAATCTTTTCTTATTGTTACTTTCCACTGGATTAGATGATGTCTCAGGATTATAATCACGAACCTTGAGGTTTTACTAGATAGTCCTATGGTTGCGGAGAAAGGTGGAGAAGAGAAGCGCCCAGCTGGCTCAGTCAGTACAGCATGCAACTCTTGATCTCAGGGTTGTAAGTTCGAGCCCCACGTTGGCTGTAGAAATTACTTAAAAATTTAAAAATTAAAAAAAAAAAAAAGATGGAGGAGAACCTGCAGTGGACTGGCCCCTAACAAACCTCCCAGATCTCTAGGCCCATCTGTCTGCTACGCTCTCTTGAGTATTTCCAAAATTTGTTGGCAGAACACACAATGAATGAATCTGATTATCTGCGCTTGCTTTGTTGTGATAAGCAATTTGTAAATATTAAGATGCTTTTTTAGGTAAGTGGTTTTAAATAAATACACATGTCATTTTTCTCTAGAATTAAAGGAATAATTAGAAATAACTTTCTGGAATGGTACACAATGCAACCCCTCTCAGCATGTTCAGCCATGCAGGGCTTCTCAAACTTTAACGTGCCCACAAATCACATAGGACCTTGGTAAGAACGCAGATTCTGATTCAGTGAGTCAGTCCGGGCTGGAACCTAAGAGTCTGTATTTCTGCAAGATCCCAGGTACAATGATAAACACTGCTGGTTCCAGACAACACTTCCCAAGGCTTCACCTGCAGTGCTTCTCCAAGTGGGGTGCGTGGACCAGCAGCGGCAGCGTCACGGGGCCACACGGGAGAAATGCAAGTTCTCAGGCACCACATCACACCTCTTGAATCCAAAACTCTGGCGATGGAGCCCAGCAGTCCTGTATTCATTTGACTTTCAGGTGACTCTGATGTTCAAGAATCACTGGCTTAGAGAATGAGAAACAACGGACTGCAGTGGGTGAAAATCAGCTGATATTTCAAAAGGTCTATGGTTCTGAGAGAAAGCCATGGAAACTTCAAGAAGAAGCCTAGTCACAGAGGACTATTTTATTTAGTTTTAAGATTTTATTTATTTATTTGAGAAAGAGAGAGAGCACACACACATAAGCAGGGGGAGCTGTAGGCTGAAGGAGAGAGAAAGAGAAGCAGGCTCCCCACTGAGCAGGGAGCCTGACACGGGGCTAGATCCCCAGACGCTGAGATCATGACCTGAGCTGAAGGCAGACGTTTAACCGACCGAGCCACCCAGGTGCCCCTATAGAGGACTATTTTATTTTTATTTTTATTTTTATTTTATTTTATTTAAGATCTTATTTCTTTATTTGATAGAGAGAGACACAGCAAGAGAGGGAACACAAGCTGGGGGAGTGGGAGAGGGAGAAGCAGGCTTCCGGCGGAGCAGGGAGCCCGACGTGGGGCTCGATCCCAGGACCCTGGGATCATGACCTGAGCCAAAGGCAGACGCTTAACCAACTGAGCCATCCAGGTGCCCCTATAGAGGACTATTGTAAACCAGAATGTGTTTAAAGTCTTCCCAGAGACGTCATCAGTTCTAATTTTTTTTTTAAAGAAAGAAAACACCACGTGAAATATGCAAACATAAAAGCTTTCTGTTGACAAGGTACAATATGTACACACCACCAGCATAATCACTGGTTCCACTGTCACATGTTTATAACAAACATGTCACAACCATATTTTTTTAAAACCCTCTTCCCTTTCCAAACTCCATCTTCAAATTAGAACACATGAAATTACATCTATTCTTAAACTTTACAAACCTAAATAATGTGTAAGAACATTATGAAGCAATCAGGGAAACACAACATAGCCACTGATTTATAGCAGCAAAACAAAGGTCTATCAGTTGGGCAAAAAATATATAATTAGAGGATCTTTTTTTTTTTTTTAAGATTTTTTAATTTATTTGACAGCAAGACACAGCAAGAGAGAGAGCACGAGTTGGGTGAGGGTCAGAGGGAGAAGCAGGCTCCCCGCTGAGCAGGGAGCCCGATGTGGGCCTCGATCCCAGGACCCCGGGATCATGACCTGAGCCGAAGGCAGACAGTTAACCACTGAGCCACCCAGGCGCCCCGAGGATCTTATTTATAACAATGTTGGCAGGCTGATTTTTACCCCACCGTTTCCACTGATAACCCAGTGAGGATGAGGTCAACTGGCTTATTATTTTGAATAATTCTAGCACTTATCTACAAAATTTTTTTTTTTTTAAATCACTGTTGTAGGCACCAGATAAGAGACCTTGCTATACATGTAGGTAACAAAGACTCAAGAGATATGTTAGATTGAATCACAGAGAAGGATGAGAGGCCGACACACCAGAATTCAATAAAAAGGGGAAAAAATTAATGGAAAAAAACTAAATTTTTATACTCAGGCTCTCCTGAAGGTCATATAAAAAATGGAAAGTATATAAAAATTAGTATCTATAAAAAGGGCAGTCCAGAACATAAACAGGCATTGATCACACCAAGGTGCTTGGGGCCACATTAACTCAAAGACACAAAATGGTCCTCATGTTTGTGCTTCATTCATCTGCTGTTTAGACAGCAGCTACACAACACCTGTCTTCACGGGCCACGATGCACTCTTTTCTAGCTGCCCTAAGAAAAGCATTCACCCAAGCACAGAGCTGTTCTGAACCGTCATGCCTCTCAAAAGCACGACCCAGGGTCAGCGTCATCGGCATCCCCTGGAAATGCTATTTGTGGGAAACGCGGACCCTCTCAGGCCCCTCCCTCGACCTGTTGAATCAGAACCTGTATTTTCACAGCATGTCTAGATTTGTGGGCACATTCCGCTTGAGGAGCACCACTCAAGCCTGCTTTTTGCCTTGGCTCCACCTGGATACCACTCCCCACCCCTGTGACTTCCCAACTTTATCTCTAGTTGGTGTTGAAGTCAAGACTCCCATTCTCAATCACTCCTCGAGAATGTATTGGCTTGGGAGGGAAGTGCTTCTAGGGAATTAAATGTCCTTCATCAAAGTGTATCTTATTTTGGAGTTGAGGACCGAAGGGATAGTATTACTCTTACTTTAGAAAATCCACCTCATAAAAGTTAAGTGAATTACTGAAGGTCAAAGCTTATCATTAGCAAAGTACTAGCTAAAAACCACATTTCTTCTTATTTATGTTGTACCTTACTGCCTGGCATTCCCTGGAAATCCCAAAAGGGAAAGACAAGCTCCCACTTGAGTTGGGATCTGTGGTGCTGACCTATAATCAAGAATGTAGCTCTATTTCTTGTCTTTTTCTTCCTTCCTTTCTTCATTTTTTAACAACGGCAAATTAGGGTCAAGACTTAATCCGCCAAGATACCTTGGTCAACAACAGCTCACCCATCTCCCCACCACAGAACGTGGAACTTTGCCTGCATCTGGATGTACTCATTTTCTTTTCTCTTTTTTCCTACTGTGAAGTTCAGAGAGAACATACTTATACTTTCTCTGTGATGGAAAAAAAAAATCTCAGGGTTCATTTTTCAAAAGAACACTGGAATGTTACTTTTTAGCCCTTAAAGAGAGGAATCTATCAAACTAAAGACTTAGCTAAGTACTCCATGAGTCTGGCTTTGAAGGACCGAGGCTTCTAAACCTAAGTTCCCATAGTAAATGGCCCTAGCTGCAAAGAACACAAGGGGAGAAAGAAATTAGTCATCATCTAGGCCAGTGGTCCTCAAATTTTGCTATACATGAGTCTTTGGGGGAGCTTTTAAAAATCCCCATGCCCAGGCCACAGCCCAGAGCAATTAAATCAGAATCTCTAGGTGTGGAACCCATTTTTTTTTCCAAATTCCCCAGGTGATTCCAAAGTACATCCAAATTTGAGAACCAGTGAGCTGGGTGGTGACACCCACGAAACCTCACACGGATGCCACGTTCTGTCGGTGGCTCCGCACATCTCATATTTACTCCATTCTTCCCACATGCCAGGCGGCAGGATCTTGGGGGATATACTTTCACTCACATTCCAGAACCTGCTCTTCTCAAACAGCTGCTTCGGTTGGGATATATATGTTTTTTGCAATGAGCTTCCATTTAATAAAGAAATTCTTTCTCATTCCCTTAATATTCCTTCCCATTAAAGCATAACCTACAAACAGCAGGTGAATTATACTTAAGTGATGAGTATAAAAGACAGCTGTTTTATCTCAATGGAGCATTTTCTCTTGCTGATTCCATTATTTTAGTCTGGAATGACATGCCTAATGCTTTAAGTAAGGCACAGCTTTTCTTTCCCTTTCCCTTTCCCCTTCCCCCTTTCCTTTTCCTCCCCCCCCCCTTCTTTTTTAGTTGAGGTGAAATTTCAGCTGCAAATCTACTCCAAAAGATCTTCAAGAAGCGGTCCAAATAAGAACACGGTAGTATTGATTTTTTATGAGCAGCTGAAGGCTGATCACAACGTTCTTCCCAGACCACAGAATGTGTAACCCTGGCATTTTTCAAAGGGCTATTTTTTTGGCACACTGAACACAGGTCAAGACATGGAATGGCGTTTTATTTTAATTATTCTTCTTAAACCTTCTGAATCTTCAAGCAGCAGTACCTGAAGGCATTCATTCATAGTCAGCAGATAATGCAGCCTTTTTCACCCTGCAGTGACCTACTACAGAGAAAATACAGTGAAAAAACTTTTTACCAAAGGGGTGCCATTCCCTTGTCCTTGGATTGCGACTGCCTGTGTGTGAACTTGTAAGGTATTTTCCAGACTGTTTTTTCAACAAGCAGAGCTTGCTGACTTTGCCAAACCTACTTCCTTACCTTTGTCTCTTCTGTTCTTTGGCAACTGCTACGACAAGCCTACCCCGTCCAAGGTCTTTCCCTTGCTCTAAACTGCCTCATTACAGCCTCTTCAATTTTACTTTTACTTATTCATAATATGGATCTTCCAAAGAACTCCCCAGAAGGATGGAGTCAGAGCCATGATTGATTTTTTGTTAAAACTGGAAGGAAGATTTATGTCTGTGCCCACAGAAACATACATTGTTTGTAATACCCCAGTTAGTACAAAAGAATTGAAGTCACATATCCTACTCCAAAAATTTGGATCTATTTAATGATAAAAGACCACATTATCAGAGACAAAGATTAAACAGTTGTAAATAATGGCACATCTGTTTGGTGCTGATCTTGAGTCTTTCCACTACATCAACTCTTTGCTAAGGTCACTGGAGGCAAAGTACAGCGACCAGATAAGACGTTTCAGGTGAGAGATGAGGATGAAAGACTCACCAGCACCTTAACAGCGTTGGGTGGTAGCTCAGGGCATCGGGGTTCCAAAATCCGGCAGACTTGAGTTCCGATCCTGACTGCACCACGAGTACTAGTTGTGTGTCCCTGGGTCAGATACTCACCTCTAAAATGCACATAATAGCAATACTGAGCTTCACAGGGTTGCTCTGAGGAGGAAGTGCTCAGAAAGCAGTGCGTGCACGTCAGCTATTCTCACCACATTTCAAAGAGAGAAACGCGACCCAAATGAACCTATGAGGCAAGAGAAGTGGGTCCATCTTACAGAGGAGAAGAGTGAGGCTCACAGAGATGAAGTCAACTCATCCTCCACACATCTTTCTACAATGCAAAAATGACTGGGTGGTTTCCTAGTTAAAACTCTTCATTGGCTCCCATGACCAGAAACTCAGTAGGGGCAAAAAGTCCAAACTCTTTATCATGCCATAATCCCTCGATAATATATATTTTTTTTCCCCAAAACTCAACCCCAAATCACTCCCGCCATGAAGCCTTTCTGTAGCACCACGGACAGTGTGGTCCCTCCCTGCTCTGGGCTCCCACTCTCCCTATACACACTTCCCACAAAGCACCACGGCATCTTCCTGAGCACGATGCTTTCTAGGTCTGAGTCTGTACGCGAAACAGAAAGTTCGTTAAGAACAAGGCACTGTCCTACTCATCTGTGTAGTCCTAGCATCTAGCTGAGCACCAACCACCTGGTAGGTATTCCATAAAATGCTGGATGAATAAGTGAGTGAACTGTCAAAGCCATCCAACCAGTAATGGCAGAGCCAAAGCAGACCCCACATCTTCCAACTTCCCGTTGGGCCATCAGCCCCGGGTCCACACTGCCTTTGTCAATGCGCAGGTGACACATCAGAGAAGACTTGAGACTCAAACTCTGAATTCAAAATGGACTTGTCATAAAACCTCAGGCCATGTGTTCAAAAATGAACAAACAATAACAACAAAACTGTGTGCATCAATTCATATGTCCGTAAAACAGGGCTCAGACTTAAGACTGGACATTAGGATACACAGGAGGTGGGGGAAGAACAAGAGAAAAACCAATTAGATAACACGGACAAGTACCTTCTTGAAAAGTGTCTTAATCTAAAACCGTCACAATAGTAAATATAATTAGATAATAATAATACCAAATACCACAGTTTATTACCATCCTTTCTTCTGAGGCTTTCAGTTGGAACTGAAAACACAATTACTAATTAAATTAGACAACAGGAGGTATCATTTTCCAAATGGAACCCTAGTGATATAAATGAGTTACTGCAGCTTCTCAAATTTCTCACTGTCACTCAAAGAGGGGGTTATTCACTTGGCTAGCGTCAACTCAGAAAAACAGATCCACACACTGCATTTGTTCTTTTATTCCAAATGCAGGTCATTTCTCTATTTTCTATGTAGTTACTAAGCCACCATCAGACCATAAAGATGCCACAGCCCAGCTTCTCCCCTCAAGGAGTTTACCACACACTGGTGGGTGCAAAGGGGCACAGATGGCAAAAATCTAGTCGTGTCTCAGGCAAAAAAAAAAAAAATACAAGTCTCAGGGTAGGAGATAAAGAGCAGGAGGTTCGCATTTCTTGCCTTGGAGGACTCTGGGCAAAAATAAAACAGTTTTAAAGTGGAACGGGATGAAGCAGGAGGCTGTGATCTTTAGGGGGCCTGAGATCATTCTGTTTTCTTCCACTTCTTCTTTTTCAAAAACTTCAAATGCATAGTGGAATGCACCAAGTTCATTATTTGTCTTTTCACTGAAGACTTTTCCAAATTGTGCTTTTAAAGGCATTAGGAAAAAATAAAAAAGAAGAAGAAGAGGGTGCAGTCAAATGGAAATTTAGGAAAGTTAAATAAAAATAAAATTTTAAAATAAAAATACTTTTTTGCTGAAGGACATCTCAGACCTCTTAATATGCGAAGTTGAATTCAGAATCTCCTAGAAGGGGATGTAATGTGCAGTTTTGACCAACTTAATTTAATGCAAGACTCTTTTTAAACATCTTACAGTCTAGTACTTTGGAAAACGCACATAGAAAGTACTGGTCTAATGAAAATGATACACAAATCATCTCTCCCTTTTTATTTTAAGGATTCTCACAGATCAAAAGAAAAAGGGGGGTGCCTAGAATGGAGAAATAAAGGGGGCATGATCGCTAGGACCGTTAGCAAGGGAAAGATTTTTAAATTACATAATTACAACTTTGGTCTTGTTCTCCACCTACACTGTGTGACTTTGGCTTAAAAACTGATTAAACTTTTGGGGCACCTAGGTGGCTCAGTCAGTTAAGCATCCGACTCTTGGTTTCAGCCCAGGTCATGATCTCAGAGTCACGAGATGGAGCCCCGTGCTGGGCTCCATAGTGAGCAGAAGTCTGCTTGAGATTCTCTCCCTCTCCCTCCCCCCCTGCCCCTCCCCCTGCTCGCAAGCGCACGCTCTCTCTTTCTCTCTCTCCCTCAAATAAATAAATAAATAAATAAAATCTTTTAAAAAAAACTGATTAAGCTTTCTCAGCCTGTTTCCATATCAGCCAAATGGGAATAATGGCATAACCTGCCCCTAAGAGCGAGTGGAGGTATTTACTGAGTTAAATGCTTAGCACAGAGCAAGTCTTCCATGTTCAGAAAGCACCACAGGGGACACTCGAGGGGTGACAGAGAGAGGTGCATTAGGGGTAGTCACCATGGCTGTGTCTTCTTAGGCTAAAATGAAAGAAACCCTATGGGAAAAGAAAAAGAAACACACCAAAATGGGAGAAAAGTCCGAAGAAAACTCCTCTCAAGACAGATTTTTAAGGAAATGAATTTAATCTGAAATTACAAAAACAAGTGCCCCAGCTGTTTCTACTTGTCTATGAAATCTGATCTCCAGATATCATGATGTATCTGGAGAACAAAGAAAATGCAAAGAACAGCAGGATAAACACTTTTAGTTGTGTTCTCACTTCATTTCTTCCAAGTGGTGTGTGCAGCACATAAGTGGAGGGAAATGCAAAATCCATCCACGGTAAATTTATAGCAGATTTCAGGATTCAGGATAATTCTGAGGAAACAGAGAGAGCGGCAAAGCCAGCAACAAGTGACCACGTAGTACGAGGTAAGATCAAGACCCTAAAAACAGATGCCGCCCTTGGCCAAGTCAATTAGTTTTTACCACTGCCCTCTAAACCACCTGCTTAATACAGACCCAAACCCAAAGCAAAGCCTCACACTGGAGTTTCACAGTACTGCATGCTGAAAAAAAAGAAAAAAATCTTGCATATAAAGTTGCCGGGGGCACTAACGCAACCAGTTAGAAAGAAAAAGAACGAGCTTTATGACTTTAAAAATCAAATTTGTTAGGATAAAGTGTCCCAAGACTGCTGCTAACAGAAGTTTGTATGGAACAGTCCTGGATAGAAGTGTGTCCACCTGGGTCTTGAAAATATTTTTGTTGGGCAGAAATTTTCAACAGTTAGGTTGGAAATGTCTAATAAGTATTTGCAACATGAAGGAATTGAATGAATGAATGAATGATGCGGTGAGGTCACAGTATCTATGATTGGAAGAGCTCTAAGATGGCTACCAGTGTAGATTTTGTATGTCCACTGTGTCGTGGGAAGCTCACCACCTAGCCAGACAGATCTCTCCACTGTGATACAATGTTAATGCATGACAACAAACACTTCCAGAGGTTTCAAGTTTTATCCAACCTAGTTTCTGTTAGTGGTAAGAATGCAGGTGTTCCCAAAGAGTTAAGTACTTTAACAGATAAAGTTAAAAGTCAAATACTTTAGACTTTGTTATCTGTCACCAACATTCCTGTGTTCCCGTGTCTCAGCTAAGTACTTATCACCACCTGTACTTTCCTTACCTGTTTCAGTATCGACTAAGGGGTTCCCCCTCCTTTAAGCATAACTGCAAGAAGCTAAAGATCTTGTCTTTCCCCAGCACCTAGCCTAATGCATGCACACACACATGGTCAATGTGCCTTAATATTTGTTGGATATATTAATGCGATGAGAACTAGGGAAGTAGCTGCTTCTCCTTATTCATTTCATTTCAAATACATCGTTTGGGTGGCATTATCGTTAGGAGTCCACTGGTCAGGATTTTGGTCCCTGCTCTTCATTCTTGACAAAGCTATGCATCCCTGAGCAAACTTTTACATCTTACTGGTTTCCTCTGTTTTGTTTTGGGTGGTTTTTTTCTTTTTGTAGTTCTATGGTTTTATTTAACCATACAACCTGCACATAAGCTGTCTATTCATTTTCTTCACCACACAACCTGGCATTGGGATCGGCGACTCTGACGGCCAACTGGGCTGCTTTTTCCACAGTGGCTTTGTGGTTCTTGGAGGAGACACTGTGAGCAATCTGCGCGGTGAGATTTGTTGCACATCGGCAACACCTCCAGGTCCTTCACGTTGTGCACTAGGAACTTCCAGGAGCCACTGGGCAGCATGCGCTTTGTTTCCTTGTTGCACTAATGCTGGGCATCAAGATCTGGCCCGTGAATCCTCTGAACACCATATCGTCAGTGTCTCTGGGTTTCCGCCAGTTGCACTTACTTTTCACTTATCAGTTTGACTGGTCCTGGATGAACCTCTTGGTCCTCTTTTTACCGACCTTGGGCTTCACTAGAGGTCTGATGCCGAGTAGGAGATGGCTGTCACAGGCAGTGCTGAGAAAGAGACTCACTCGTTTCCTTTGTCAACCTGGGCACTCAAACTATGCTTTTGAAGGTCCCTTACATCAGTCATAGTCTAAGATTACTTAGGAAAATATAAACCCAAACACCTGAGTTATCAGAATTAATAAGGTTTAGAATGATTGGAACAAATAAAGAAATGCATTCCGAGATTGTTTTATTGAGTTAGTCATGGTTTTATCAAGTTCACTCATTTCTCTGCCAAATCACAAACTACTCTCCTGCATTTGGCCCTTACAAAGAGCGGGACTGATGAGGGGGCTAATGCCCACTCCCTGAAAAAGGAGCAACCCCCTCCTCTCCTGTCCAGAGAATTTCTGCAGCCTGTTTGCAAGCTTTCTCATTTGAGATGCAAGTGTCATTTAATTAAGTAGTTCCTGGCAACTTTGATTTTTCCTGCCTCCAATGGGTTAATGTTCTGAGAGCTTCCTTTGTTTTACACAGGGGCAAGAAAACACATTGAGCTGATACAGTCCATTATTAAAATTGCATTTCAGCAGAGGCAAATAACTCCAGCCACCAGACGCTGGGCTTAGCCATCATCTTCCCTTGCTACAACCCAAAGCTATTACATTAAGAGCGTAAGCAAAACAATAGAGCTGACAGTAAGGCAAACTCCCCTGGTAGATGGAAACCATCAATCCTGCTGGTGAAGTATTTAGCTACAAAAGGAGAAAAGATACTCTTTGATTGAAGGATAAAAGGAAGGAATACACAGCCACTTTTCAATCAGAGCGAGATCGCGAATACTTTAAGAAATAACAGCTTCCACAGGCGGATGGTAAGTTTCAGAAAGCGGGAGCCACAAGTCCACCTCGTAGGACTTAGAAAAGTTTGCGGGCAAACGAAGTCGTGCTTATCTGCCCCACGTTCGACTTGGGTGCTCAGGGTGCCCACCCATTCCCTGCGTGGTAGTTTCTATAGAAATCAAGCACTGAGCTTCTTTATGGGGCTGAGCAGGCACAAGACTGACCTCTGCAGCTTCAGCAACGTTGGGTAATATTAATAAACTCTACGCCTTTATTTAGAAGTCAATGAAATTAGCACTGGAGCTTAGAAGCCAGAAACACGATGTTTGGTTATTAAAAAACAAAAACAAAGAACTCTGACCATTCTTTCCCGTTAAACTCCAGCTCCGGTTCTCTGGACTAGAATAGTAGTGCTAATAGATTCCACCTCGACTAAAAAGGGAAACAGTGGCAGAAAATCTATTCCTCCGGCAAGGTTGCCGGGCAACGAGCAAGCTTTTGGCATGTGGCTGATGTCTCCAGGCAGCCTGGACTCCACAAAGTGAGCTCTTCCATCACTTATAACTAACTTGATTTTGATGGATTAAAACCGAATCAAAATGTACTGTAACTCACTAGCTCCCAAACTCAAGAAATCTGGGAAAGACAAAAAAAATAGATAGATAGATAGATAGATAGATAGATAGATAGATAGATAGATAGATAATCTATATATATCCCAACACCCAACTAAAGACTAATTTATCAGAAACACTAGGATTGACTCAAGTTCATTCTACTGGGTGATCAGTTCTAGGAGACATATGATTTCATTTTAAGACAACCATATCCAAAAGCCATGGGAAAAAAATAGCATCAAAGAATAGTTGGGGAAAATATTAGTGTTCTAAAGACGGAGCCTCGATGTAATGAAGAGTTCTGGATTCAAATGCATCTTTCTGCCTGCAATTCTCTAGCAACACCTTCTTTGGCAAATCCCCGAGCGCATGAGTCAGTGATCAACAAGGGCTCACTGCGGGCTCTGAGGTCCCATCCGGGGCTGTAGGGGGTGACCAAAGAATGTAAGACGTTGGGCCACGCCTTATTTAGAACATGTTTACTATGAGGATTTAAAGTTAAATGGTTTCTTCTCACCAAAGAAGTTCTGCAAAAGGTTAGTTTGGCATTTATAGTGTTCACTTATGAAAACCACCTCCAAGATACGCTAACTGAGCTGAGCTCCAAAAATGGTCAGGGCCATGCCTGTCTTTTCCCAGGGTCTGGTGCGAAGCTCCCAGGTCTGGAGCAAAAAATACGCTCACACTTAATCTCAAACTTTATGGCATTCATAACGTATCACCTCCGCTGGTAACAGGCTCTTTAGAAAACTGCACACGTGCGCACAGACAGAGCGCTCCCTCCAAGCACGCATTCCCCAGCCTGTGGTGGTTAGCGCGCCGGGGGCCGCCATTGCAGACTCTGAGGCCAAATGCAACCAGACGACGCAGACCAGCAATTCTGCCCACACATCACCTAAGAGTGTTGGGTGAAACCAGATTGTGCTCATCCACTCCTTCTAATGCAGACGCTGCATCTGACTTCAAGTGAAGCACTTTCATGTTCCAGCCATGGCGTGTCCCATTTGTGGCCTCGTCAGCTCCTCATCCATTATGGATCCATTATGCCTTTAGTCAGTTTCCATGTTTCTTGCAACACATTAAAATGCACTGCAGGAGCTAAAAGCAGCCTCCTCCGTAACCATTATGATGATAAAATGCAACTTGATGGAAACGGATATATTATTATTGCTCCCTAACAAGACATGTGCCCTCAGGAAACAAAGAGTTGTTAGTTTTAATATGAAAAAGAGGCTTAATGGGTATTCCCAAGAGCTTGTAAAGGTGGCTGAGCAGGCACATGGTACTGCCACTCTCTCCAAGGCTAATGCTTGCCCACTCTTTAAGGTGCAGTCGGAAATGCCATCCCAGAAATCTTTTGCCGGCCTCCCCCTCCCCAGCCAAGCTCTCCCTCTGTTACCTGTAGCCCTGCCCCTGTACCAAACCCTTTCTACTTTATATTCAACCTTTGCATGTAATTATCCTCTCTCCCATCAGGTGTATGTTCTCTAAGTGCCAGCTCAGGGACTTTACTCAGAATAGGTGTTCATTAAATGTTAGATGATTTTGTTTTTTACTGAGCGAGAACAAAATGACATGTAAATATAACTCCCCCAATTTTTTTTTTTTTTTTTTTTTTAGTTTATGGATATTCTGAGATATCTGGTCAAACCACTAGTGCTATGTCTTGCAGAGTCTGTGGTATTGGTGTTAAGTTGACCAAATGGCTCTACCCTTCCAACTGGGGTGCCTTGTGCTCCCTGTAAGTGATCTAGTAAATTGAGGCTTTCCATAGGTGCCATGAGAAAATTAAGAGTTAATGATTTTTTCCCTAATGGTTTCCTTTCTTAAAATAATGTTTTATGTTATAAATATATCATACACAAATATATCATATAACCCTTGTCTTTTTCATACATATACATATATACACACACACAATATCGTCAGTTGTTGAATTTTCTCTTTATCTGATTAGTTTGCAAGATTGCTTCTTTCAAGTTTATTGATAATAGCATCCCATGTGTTTCCCATTCAGAATTAATCACTATTTGTAATTAATTATTTGTTGTATCCTAGTTTGTCTGTCGCCCCAGTAGACTATGAGCTCTCCAAAAGTAGATGCTATTTTCTCTTGAGCTTTGTTAGTATCTCCCCTGCCTGACACCAAGGCTGACATGGATGAAGCACCCAGTAAATATTTGTGGAAGGATCACTGTCTGAAGTATTTAGTTGACTGATTAATTAATGCCTAATTGAAGTTCTAGCTTGGTAGAGGGTCTTCAAAAGAAAGACTGCCAACTTAACAACTAGGCTACAGGTCTTGCAATAGGTTTTGCTTCAGAGAAACACCTGCAAACCAGAACACTAAAGCTAGCACCCTCCTTTAGGGAACCTGAGGGAGCCTGTAATCCTAGGAGAACAAGAAGGAGAAGCTAGCAAAGGGAAAATGCTGTATTATCTTGTTCAAAGAGAACATTCAAAATCAGAAACACCTATATTCAGATGTTAAAGATAGAGACACCTGGGTGGAAGTCAAAATATATCTTTGTTTTTAAATATATTTTAAGTTTGAGGGGCGCCTGGGTGGCTCAGTCTAAGCATCTGACTCTTGGTTTCAGCTCAGGTCATGATCTCAGGGTCCTAAGATCGAGTCCTGCTTGGGCCCCCCCACCCCCACCACCATGTGCACACACTCTCTCTTAAATCTTTTAAAAAAATAAAAAATAGGGCGCCTGGGTGGCTCAGTCGTTAAGCGTCTGCCTTCGGCTCAGGTCATGATCCCAGGGTCCTGGGATCGAGTCCCATATCGGGCTCCCTGCTCCGCGGGAGGCCTGCTTCTCCCTCTCCTACTCCCCCTGCTTGTGTTCCTGCTCTCACTATGTCTCTGTCAAATAAATAAATAAAATCTTTAAAAATAATAATAAAAAAAATAAAAATAAAAAAATAAAAAATAAATACAAGTTTGAGACTAGAAACACCCCTACTCTGAATAAAAATTCCCGCTTTCACTTGCCTGCCTTCTCTTCCTCCCTCCTCCTCTCACTTCCCCCTTAATCCCTGCCCCATGCATCCCTCGGATTTTCTCATACTGTATTTTAGATCATTTTATTATCCCCCACATGTATATTTGTTTCTCAGAATATATGTTCTAATTTTTTATTTAGAAAAAGCATCATAAACACATGCATGTATGCGGGTAGGCTATACATATGGTTATAAAGATGTGTTCATACCATCATAGAATTAGCTATTTATTTACTCTTGCTAATATAGCAGGGTAACAAAGACACAGAAAAATCAAAGCAGTAGATAATTTTTAAAATTATTCATATTTGACTCTAGGACACTAACAATTTAAACACTAGACTTCCCTTCTATGCTTAATTCTATTTAGCTCAGGCTATTAAGACTAATTTATGTTTTAAGGGCATACACTAACTGATCATATGGGATAATATATGTAAAAGTACTCTATAATTAAAAGCCCAATGTAAACATGTTATTACCATAATAATTATGATTTCTCTTTCAGGTTATATGTATATAAGTACATATGTATGTATATCTATATATTACATGATCTATGTAACCTGACACAATTTTCAAATACCTAACACAGTTTCCAAATATCTGCTCACAGACCAATAGTAGTTAGTGACAAAGTTTTTACTGGCTAGGGCAAAATGAGGAAAATTGTAACAATGTATTAAGGTGTTTGTTTTTTTTTTATCATGCTAAATGCCTAATATTTAAAAAACAGCTTTTGTTCTGAAATAAAATTATTACTGATTTTTTTTTTGGTTTGTTCAAAGGTCTGTTGTTTTATGAAATTATGGGGATAACGAACGGTAATTTTTTTTTTTTTTAAAGATTTTATTTATTTGACACAGAGAGAGACAGCGAGAGCAGGAACACAAGCAGGGGGAGTAGGAGAGGGAGAAGCAGGCTTCCCGCCAAGCAGGGAGCCCGATGTGGGACTCGATCCCAGGACCCTGGGATCATGACCTGAGCCGAAGGCAGACGCTTAACGACTGAGCCACCCAGGCGCCCCGAAGGGTAATTTTTTTTTTTTTTAAAGATTTTATTTATTTATTTGAGACAGAGAGAATGAGAGGGAGGAGGGTCAGAGGGAGAAGCAGACCCCACGCTGAGCAGGGAGCCCGATGCGGGACTCGATCCCGGGACTCCAGGATCATGACCTGAGCCGAAGGCAGTCGCTTAACCAACTGAGCCACCCAGGCGCCCCCCGAACGGTAATTTTTAAAGCCCTTCTTTACAAAAAAAAAAAAAAAGAAATTTTCTTTCGAAATGTTACTAGTCCATGCTTGACAACATTTCCCTATTCTGTGTGAGGAGCGAACACTGCCTTCAGGTCCTCGCGTCACCCCAGTCACGGCCGCATGGGAACATCCCTGAAGAGCCGGCCTCTGAGCGGAGCCCGCCCTGGCTACCAGCACTCCAGCACCTACCCGAGCTCATGTGGGCTCACTTCGCTTCCCCCCCCCCACGACAGCCCTAACTAGAAGTACCACTTTAGAAGAAACCCCCAATATTAAACGAGCCCAAGGAGGGGGAAGGGTGAGGAAGGCATCGAATCCAATTTATTATAGGCAAAGAGACTTCAAAGTCTCCATCTGATGGCTCAAATATCCATAACAGAATTGGTATTTCTTCCCGGATTCAAGGCATGGCCAGCTCACACAGACTCTGTTCCAGAGTCCAGTTTTCATGTTGGAGGCTGCAAGCCAGGCAGGCTCTCTGCCCTTTGATCTGGTTGGAACCGGAGTGTTACAAATATGCTTGTATTAAGCTATCTCCAGTCTGCCTGAGGGCATCAGTCTGGAATGCGAAAATGGGAGCTTCAAACTGTGAGGTTCCCAAGTCCTCATTTACGTCACATTTTTTTTCTGGCAGGCTGGCTGAGGCTCCTTCTATGGAAGGCAACAATGTGATGCCCCTGGATCAAGTAATGCACAAGGGCTTCATCAGGCAGGACTAGAGAACTCTGTCTCTATCCTCAGGGCCAGGAAGTCAGGTGAAGGACAAGGGAACTACAAGCAAGCACCAGAAACCTAAATTACGCTTTCATGAAGCAACCCGCAGGCATTTAGGAGCACAGAGGAGCTCCAAGCACTGTAATACAGAGACGCAAAAGAAGCGCCACCATCTTTGGTCATCAAAGCATCCGTGTTCCGCCATCCACCTCCGGGGGCAATGAATCATTTCCAGGACTCCATCCCTTTTATTCCGAGGCCTTATCCTCCTAGACTGGACAGCGCAGGCCTCCTTTTGCAAAGCCAAAACGTAGAAAAAACTTATTATAGCTGGAAGATATTCTGCGCAAAAGAATGTGCAGTGAACAGCAAACATTTCCAGCAGCATAGCCAGTATTTCCTTATTTCCTGGACATTTCACTGAAAATCTTCCACCCCTGTTTTCACAGGTTGTGGGCATCTGCTGCGCCAAATTGTCTGCTGGTGAGAGAGAGAAACCAGCATATTCTGCCTGGCCCAGGGATAAAACTGAAAAAAAGAGAGAGAAGTGTCCTTGACAAACAGTAGACTCTGAGCTAAACCTGTCTAACCTGTCAGCAACAGGCTTTAAATGGTGGATGACCAGAGACACTGAGAAAGCAGCTTGCTTAATTTTTCACCAGCTTATATATCACACTGGTCATAATCCCCAAAACATCAAGAACCCTCAAGTCCTTGGGTGACTGCTTCATACAAACATGGAAACATGGAAATGGTACAACGCAGACCACTGTTCCTTTGACTCCTCCAGATGGAAAAGGTGCTGCTTTTAATGTCATGCTTACTGGACATCCATCATCCAAAGCACAGTGTGATCGTTGTAGGGCACAGAGAAAGAAAATATATTCTGTGGGGTAGAGGAATGCAAGCAAGAGTCTCAATAGACATGCAGTGAAGAAACGGTCTTCTACTTCTTGTCAGAATCATGGTGGGACGTGGTGCACACGGATGTTTCTGGCTGGTCTTAAAAGAAAGGAACTCTTTCAGAGAGTAGCGACCTTAAACATCTTATCAGCCTTTGAAGTTATGCACAATGACATCCTCTGGTTCCTTGCCCAGGGCAGAGGTTTAAGCTTTAAGACTCCATTTACTTACCGAGAATTAAAGAAATATTTTTACCACAGCACAAGGCAAAACAGCCAGTTTTTTAAAACAGCAAATGATAGGATGGTGAGGTAGGGGAAAATATCCTTTCTGTGAGGCACCCCTCTGTGCTACGGGATCCAAGAGCTCTAAGTCTAACTTTCTGGGGTTCATCTCCTTTATTTTTAGTCTTCTGTCCTATTCAGATCAGTTTTGTGGGGCTCCAGTTAAAGTCATAGAAGCAGAAATAGGCTCTGATGCTTCCTCTCTCCCTCAGACCCATCCCAGGTCCGACCTATCCTTCCTACTGACACCATTATGTCTCTGCAACCCTTTTCACCCCTGACAAAAAAGGGTGCCCCCAGCTCTCTCCAATGTCACCAATGTGATGGTTTATGCCTTATGGCGGGTCACATCTATCTGGTCGACCACTTTATCCCTACAGACTGTATTCCCAGCCAGCACAGTGTTGAGCATATAGTAAATTCTCGTGACATGCTCGTAGAACAAGAGTCTGCTTACTGCCACCCCCAGCATTCTTTCTTTCCTTTCTGTAAGATAGCTGCCTGTTTTGAGGTATACGCTATTTTTAGGGCCTCACCCATGACTCAGTCTTGGACATCAAAACCTTCTCTTGCTGGAGCTGTTTGGTTTATTTGTTTTTGTTTTAATCTCATACCATGGCAAAAGTTCTTATGCAAGACCCCAAAAAGCCGGGAGCCCAGAGAGTCTGAGAACCTCATAATCCTCACTTAAGAAAAGGTAATAATCCTAAATGCCATCGTTTTCATGATTTGATGATCTCTGTATAACTAATTACTGAATTAGAGCCAAACACTTGAAGGAAAACAGAAGGAAATCTGTTGCCCTGAGATTTATCTTTCTTCTTCAAAGAACTGAGAGTTGCTTCTACAGTACACGTTAGGATAGGCCTTGGGCCAATCATTGTAAAGAGCATCTGAAAAAGCACTCAGAACTGTGTGCCTAGTTGTTCCGTGACGGATATCACTATTTGTTTGCTTAAGTGAGGCCGTAAGGATTGCTGGAAACGTTCTGGAAAAATATTAGTCAAACCCCAGTCCCTACCACCAAATATATGCACGCAGTTCACATATATGTCACAACCACGCAGATCATCTCTGACTTACAGGTATGAATAATGGATAGACAAGCTGAACCCTGTTCAAACAAACAAGTGACTTGAGTTCACAATAGAAAAGTAAACATGGCCCTCAGTTGAAGTTAGCCTTTAACTCCAAATTGTCTATGTACACAATAAAACAAGCTCTTTACTGGAGCCTGGAGGGCGTCTCCACGTGGGCTGTGGTGAATTCTCCTAACTGAAGGCGACAGACAGTAAGTCAACATGAAGGGGCTCTCTCAAACACCCCACTTGGCACTCATTCACAGACGGCCTCTTCATCTGAAAATGTTCAAAAGACCGCGGCTGGTCTGGGGGGTTCCATTTGGCCCTCACAGCAAAGAGGCTACACAGTTCCCCATATTACACAAAGGGGACAATTTGGTAAGGAAAAACTATAAAGTAGTGCTTGTGGGTTAATCGAGTTAAAAGACCAGCCCAATGAAAGGAGCCCTTTGCCCAAACAATTTGCAAGTGAAAAAAGAATAAAGAAAGAAATCAAAACTCTGGAAGTACTATCCCCAAATACACAACTTGTAATTTCTAATCAAGCAGGAAGGCAGAACTTGAGTCATTTAATAAAATGTTCAATACCCAATTAGGATTTGCGGCCCTGAGCAGCTCTCTGATTGCCCAGGGGATTAATCCTCTGGGCAGCAGGCCCCAAGGCTCCTATCTAGCAAGCTCCACCACTCATTGGGAAGTCAGGGAAAATGAGTGTCTAGGTTAGATTTGCTGCTCACAACTTTTCAAGGGTTACTGAAATCTCAGAAATAAAGACTGGCAGATCAAGGGAAAAGCACAGACATGACCGTTTGGTTCATTAGAATCATGCAAATAAAGTTACTTTTGCAAGACATGACCGTTTGGTTCACTAGAATCATGCAAATAAAGTCACTTTTGCAGTTGTAAGGAGTCAACTCAAGTTAGTTTTCTAGCACCCAAAAAGTAAAAGGAAAATACTCTTCAGTTTAACCAACAAAAAGGTATATGAAAGTCAAGCATGATAAAGGCAAACAAAAAACAAACTAAAACCAAACCAAACCAAAACAAAAAAACCCGATAATGCCCCGTAAGAGACTTTCTTCCTTCCCTTTTATTTTATTTTAAATTTTAGTTTAGCAAGAGGAGAGTTAAAAAAAAAGTTGGGGCTTTGTCCATATTTTTTGTTGTTGTTCACTTTGATTTTTTGTTGACTTTTATCTTATTTTTATTTATTTTTTTTTAAACTTGGGTCATACCTGCATACAGTATAAAATTCAAAAGGTTCAAAAAACATCGAAGCGTTTAATCTTATCACCCCTGTCATCTGCCACTCAATTCCACCCCTCAGCAGCAAAATGAAAACAAAAACAGAACAAACAAAAAACAGCAAATACTACCAAAGGTGGGGGAGAAAAATCAAATGTTTTTTGTAAACTCCTGTACTTAGCACTTTTCACTCAACCTACTTTGAGATCCTTCCCTATCAGTGGTACATATAGAGCTGCCTTCTTCTGCCCAAGCGCAAGTACATCTGTAGGATAAATTTCAAGAAATGGATTTGCTTGCCCGCTGATATATGCATTTTCTGCTTCAGTTAATATGACCAATGTGCTTTTCCTAGAGGCTGTATCAATTTATACTCCCATCGGCAATGTAGCTCTGCTTCTCCTCACCCTGGCTAACAGAGGACCATCAGCCACAGCTGGCACTTGAACAAGGAGGGGGTTACAGGTGTGGACATGACACTCCTTACCCCACACCACTGAAAATCCACGCAGAACTTTTCACTCCCTAAACCTTAACTACTAATAGCCGACTGTTGACCAGAAGCCTTACCGGTAAGTCGATTTAACACAAATTTTGTATGTTCTACATATTATAGACTGTACTCTTACAATAAAGTAAGCTAGAGAACAGAAAATTGTATGAACAAAATCATAAGGAAGAGAAAATACATTTTCAGTACTGTATTTATCAAGAAAAATCCATACGTAAGTCGACCCACACTGTTCAAACCCATGTTGTTTGTCAAGGGCCAACTGTATTTTGAACTTCACCAATCTAACAGGTAAAAATGATCTTTAAAAGTTTTAGTTTATATTTCTCTTAGTAGCCCTGAGGGTATAAGTATCTTTTGATATGTTTAAGAGCCATTCATCTCCTTTTCTGTCAACTGCACCTTCCCATCTTGGGTGACATTCTACCACTTTCTTTATCTTTATCAAAGGCAATCTCTCTAGTAAATAATATCCAGGCTGGTCTTTTAGTGTTTTATAGTGCCTTAAGCCCCTTCATAGAATTTTGTCTAATTTAATAACTACAATAAGCTGGTAAGGGGCGCCTGGGTGGCTCAGTCGTTAAGCGTCTGCCTTCGGCTCAGGTCATGATCCCAGGGTCCTGGGATCAAGCCCTGCATCGGGCTCCCTGCTCGGCGGGAAGCCTGCTCCTCCCTCTCCCACTCCCCCTGCTTGTGTTCCCTCTCTCGCTATGTCTCTCTCTGTCAAATAAATGAGATCTTAAAAAAAAAAAAAAAGCTGGTAAGGAGGCATAAAAATATTATTCCTGTTTTGGAGCTGAGGAAGCAGGTTTAGATTGTTAGCAGATTTGACCAAAGAGCTCACTGTATGTTCCCAGCCAGGCCTAGAATTCAGTTTACCTTCTAGTCTAATGATTTCTGCGTGCGTCTGTTTACTGCATCAAAATGCCTTCTTAGATTGTAGAAGAGACAAGAAATACTCTCTTTTTTTAGTGATGAATTTGCATTTTCTATTGACCTGGCCAGTTTTCATTGTATAACAAGCAAATAAGGAACGCTACAACTATATTATTCTCCTTCTGTTGTTTGGGCCAAAGCCTAGAGAAGCTTGGGCTCTCCGCGTACATCACCAGAGTATGAGCTTAGCATCCCTGGGTGGGCAGGATGTTCGGGTGGAGGGGGTTCGAGGAGGATGGACACACTCCCTTCCCCAGGAAGCCTGGGGCCCCGGCACAGGTCCCCCTACTGAAGCGTGCAGGGGAGAATGAATGCACCAACTCCCAGGACAGGGCAGAGGAGGAGTCCCCCAGGGGTTGGGGAGGCAGAGAAGAAGACAGTTGCATGCCACAAGGCCTGTCAGTTTTTGGCTATTGACAAGGAATGCTTCCGGGTTCAACCTAGGATTTTGATTCCCAAGTGGTCTCTGGTCGATCCTGGGGATGCAGTCTCTAGTTTGCCAGAAAGGGGTGTGAGGTGGAAAGTATCCGTTGATTTGGGAAAAGGGACAGAAAGGAGCTAGAAAACCGGAAGACCTGCATTCTGCTCCAAGATGGGGGGCAACCGGGCAGAGGATCCAGAGCTGTGAGCAATGGGGCAAAAGGAGAAAGATGCCAAGCCAATCAGAGCTGCCTCAAGGGCCTGCCAGGCAGCCCCCAGGACCTGCAGGGCAAGGAAGGGCTCGGTGGACAGGGGTTCAGTCTTCGAAGCTGTGGTTTGGCGATCGTCGGCCAAGCTGCACCGTTTGGGGCTTAGATCTGGAACCTTGCCATTGTCAGCAAAGGTCTTGACTTCTTGGCTGTCTGCAAGGCCCGCACGGCCAGAGCATAGGATGAGTGTTCATAAATCTGAGCTTACACCTGGCGCAAAAGGCACCGATGTCATCTTTTAATTTAATCACCTCAATCTGTTCGTTTCCTTCAAGGGTAGTCCTTTCCATAAAAAGATGAAAAAAACTCTTCTCGCCATTCCTGTTCTTACTGGAGGGCTAGTATTCACCCCGTTGAGAAATCCTGAGAGAGTAACACATGTGCAGGTGGTCTGGAAATTCTACTGCAGCCTGATGGAGCTCCTGCCCCAGACATAAGGGAGTGATGGGGTAATTCAGCAAGACACCCGAAAGGTGGGCCGTTCCAAGGGAACCCAAGCTAGCTCTGGGTGGCACCTCTGCTGGCTCCACCCAGCTAGCTGGGCAACCGGCCCGTCTCCTGGGCAAGAGCCCGGCTTCCCCTGGTTTGCTGAGACAAGGCCTCCCAGCAGGGCTCCCCACCCTGGGGTGGGACAGGTACAGAAGGCAGAGATTCCACCCACCGTAAGCCCTGGAAGGATGTCTCTGACATCACACAAAACGTGGCCTCGTGTCATGTAGAAGTCAGGTACTAAAGCCAAAACATAAGGCGAAACACAAGTGTAGACAAAATTGCTTTAAAAATTAAGAACTGCTTTAAAATAGAGTAACCTTATGGATGTAGAAATTCACTGCATATAGTTACTGACGGGTAATGAAGATGGACACTGAAGGCTTGCTTCTATTTCTCCAGATAACATCTCTCTATCGACGACCCATCTGGGCCAGGAGCATATGGTGAAAAGCTGCATGAAGTCTCTCCACTGTATACCAAGGGCAGGACAAGCAAACAACAAGTGGTTGTGCAGGGAAAGGTAGTGTGCTGTCCGAAAACAGAATGCCCTGACGTGGCGAGGGAGGCAGGACGGGAGCAGTGAGCACTCAGCACTCAAAGCCGATGGGTGCACGGGCTGTGGGGGCGGGCAGAGCCCATCTGCTGGGCGGGTGGGGACAGGCAGGCTCTGCTCTGTGGACAGGTCAAGGCTGAGCACAAGCCCCCAGTTCCTAGGTTCTCGGCAGGAGGCTTGGGCTCAGACACAGGGTAGGGATCTGGGGACCAATTTGGAGACCCAATTAAAAACACACACACACACACACACACACACAAAACAAAAAAACAGGACTCAAGGTCAAGGTTGGGTGAGGCAATAAGGATTCGGGGCTCGAGCTCTTCAAACACTGCTTCCGGTCAAGATTCATCCCAGGTCCCGTGGCAAGCCCCATCCTTCGGGGAAGGCTGAGCCGGCCCGGGCGGTGCAGTGAGGAGGGATGGCTACCTCTGGAGCCTGCTTACATGGCATCTGGGCACGAAGGTCCTCCTAACGCTGAGGGGAGGGTGCCAGGACTGGGTGAAGTTACTCTCTTTAGTTCTGGGATGGGCAGCAACAGCTGAGGACAGAGGCAATTGTATGGGCTCAAACTTGCACTCTGGGGAAGGAGGGAGTCTTCCAAAAACAGTGAGGGTCTGCCAGGCTGGTCTTCCTTGCACAAACCAGCAATGAGCATAGGCCCGGGGCTGGCCAGGTGGTGGCCCCACGCAGCCCCTGGACCACTGGGGAAGGGAAATGGGGACCCCTCCCATAGCCTGTCTTGACTAGAGGCAAGGAGGCGAGCCCCAAGTTACCTATACGACTCAATCCTGGTACAGACTCCCTGGACAGCAAAGATCCAGCCCTGGATTACACTGGCTTTGTGAACGGTAGTATATGTTGTCACCAGTTACAGAAGTGACTCCAGAGCCAGTTTACAAGTCTGAGTCTCATTGCTTTAAAATGACCTATCGTTATGGACCCCAAATTAACATTACCCAGCGAGTATTACCTGCTTCCAAGTGATTTACTTTTTGCTATCTCTGAGGATATTCAAAAGAAAAATAAAACTAGCCACATTACTCACTGAATGCGTACTGGGTGCTAGTAACTGAGATAAATGCTTTACACACACCTGTTTGGCTCTCCGAGGACAACACTAACTTTCTCAAGATCACACAGCCATCAGTACACAGGCCAACCCTAGAAAACAGGTCTCGCCCTCCTAACTCTGCTCTGTGGCCTCAAGACAGACCCGTCAGTTCAGAAATTTCCAACAGAGGTGCTCCAAATCACTTAAAACCTGTAACAGCCGCCATGCCCTACGCCCAGACCAACCAAAGGTGCTGGAAGTGAAGGACAGAGAAGGGGGTCGAGGTGCCTTCTGACTGAAAACCAGCACTTGGTGGACCAGCCAGCAGGACAGGAGGCAGGGCCCCAGCTGAGATGTCTGGGAATGCAGAGTGGCTCAAGCAGAACGTAGGGATCTATTCAGGCTTGGGAGAGGGAGGCAGGAAAGATGTCGTGGCTAGTAGGCGTCACCAAGAACTGGCTTCCACAATGAGGGTGGGACGCTTCCCAGAGGCCTCAAGTAACCTTGATAGCTTTGGAGCACCTTCACGGGTCATGTCGATTTTCACAGGTCTCGGGGACGCATCAGGCATTCCTGAGGCAGTCCTGTGAGACCAACATGAGGTACCGACAAGGAATTCCACTGGACTTCCCTCAGGAGGAGATCACTTCCTGTTTGGGGAGCACTTCCTGGATGGTGGTGGATGCAAGCCCCCGAGGGTCGGCTGTGTTCAGAGGGGCAGCAGGGGAAGGAGAACACCATGTCAGAGGGCAAGAGGAGCCAGAGCAGAGTGTGGCGGTGTGCGAGTACCAGGTACATTTGGAGATCAGGAAGTGGGGCCATCTGGTGGCAGGGAGGCCTAGCGGGGCAAGTGCAAGGGGTAGCAAGGGCAGGAAATGGGATGCCATTACAGATGGAGGAAATTAAAATGGTCAAGCTTTCCAGAATGGTCAAGCTTTCCAGACGTGAATTTAGAAGCAAACAGCAGAGGAGGGGATCTTCCCAAGATACTTGCAGGAGAGTTGTCTGCGAATTGTGGACAGTGGCGTTTGCAAGAAAGGCTGGCTACTACTATTACTGTGGCTCTAGTTGGGTTGGTGTGATCCAGTTACAAGGCTTGGAAGGGAGGAACGTGTGTGTGTGTGTGTGTGTGTGTGTGTGTGTAGGTGTTCCAGTGCGACTGTGATATTCATTCACAGTCACATCAAAAGGACAAGATTTCTTTTGTCTCCCGGACCCCTCTCTGTAGACTCCACTCGCCTTCCTTGACCTCTATTTATGCAGTAGGAGCTGCACATTTTCCCAAACAGCTACTTACAGGAAAACCCTTCCTAAATAAACACCACTAATTTTGCTGCCACACCATGAATTCTTGATAAAATTACCCAAGCCATATTCCTGGAAAGAAAGCCCATTATCAACAGACTTTGAGCATCAGCGCCGTTCAGGGCATCCTACTGGTATGTGGGAAGAAAACAGATCTGCTCATATTTGCCCCCAAAGGAATTTCTATTCTTAGATCCATATAAAAAAAATAGGTATGGACAGACTTGGATGTGGTAAGGAAAGTGTATTGGTAAGATTTACCCAAAAGGAGGAGGGTTAAGAGGCATTCAAAAATTACACTAATATCAAAAAGTGCATGATTGGCAAATTTTGTATGTGTGTGAGCAGATTGTGCCATGTATTTTTAGGCACCATGTGAAAGTTTACCTCCAAGTAGTCATCGGCAAGGTTTCTCTGTCTCGTCTCATCGACCCACTATCATTTACCCAGCTACGCTACACCACACAAGGAACACCAAGCTGTCCCAGAAATTTTCTGCCTCACCATTTTATAGAACAATTTTCACATATGCCTTCAAAGGGTTACCACGAGGACATTACACAAACCTTGATGCTGTCAAAACCACATTCAATTAAACTAATAGAAGATGTTCCATTTCAAAACATGCCCATGTTACATCCTGATGAGGAGGTATCAAAAGAAAATGAATTTGGACCACTTTTGAATGATGACATCTGCATTACCACAGAGATTCACCTATCAAACTAATTTAGGTTTAGAGCTAAAATCAACACTGCTGTCAGAGAGTTGATTTCTAGTCATTTAAAAACTTCCATGCTAAAGAGTATGATCAGGGGGAATTTTAATGTCATAGGAAAAAGGAGACATAGGAGAATGCACACAGCCAGCAAGTGTTTACTGATCATCCAGTGTAAGGTTCCATCCTATGCATGGAGGAGATTCCAAAATGCAACCTCCGTCCTCAAGGGGCATACGATCCTATCTGCAAAGATACTGACAATGAGGAGGAGGATGACGGCTCTCACTCATGAATTACTATACTCCACATACTATCCTATGTGCCTTACTAAATTAATCCTCCCCAGGTACTATTATTAATTGGTCCATTTTACAGGTAAGTACATTGAGGCACATTAAGTGATAAATATTTGAATAGTACTTCTCATAGACGAGTTTCAAATCATCTTGATGTTCTGTCTCATCAGATTCTCCAAACCATAGAGAGGCAGACAGTATGGTAAGCATCCCACAGCCACACAAAGTGGGAATGGCAGCATGAGTAGAAGGTGGTTCTTGCGGGTACTAATCTGCTACTTTTATAAAGAGAAGGCACTAAAGGGCAGTCGTGTGGGACCCAAATGAGGAACTGACAAGGAATTCCACTGGACTTCACTCAGGAGAGGATCACTTCCTGTTTGAGTAGCATCCAGGAAGCAGGGGAGGGTAGGCTGTGCTCTGAGGGGCAGCAGGGGAAGGGGAAAACCATGTCAGAGGGCAAGAGGAGCCAGAGCAGAGTATGGAGGCGGGGAGGGAGAAAGAGTATTTGGAGATCAGGACGCAGATCTGTTTGGCATGACGGCCACTGCAGGTTGATAACAATGGCAGGAAATGGGGGTCACCATGGATTCTACATGACAGGACTGAAGAAATTAAAAATGGTCAATCTTTCCAGAAGGTGAATTTAGAGTGAGGGATAGTGAAAAAAAATAACCGTTAAGGAGAAAGGCAGGATAATTGTGATTGCGTAAATTATAGAACAAATTGTTGTATATTCTAAATTATAATTTTTCTAAATTATAAATAAATATAGAACAAATATAAAAATAAATAGAATCGACTCTCCAAATTGAAGGGCTTTAATGCAGACTGAAAAAGAACCCAGAGAATCTCTACAAAAATATCTACAATTCAAATCTTGTCTCTGAATCGTTTTTAACTTCATCCCTTTTTTATGGCTAATCCTTGGGTTGACTCACATGCTCTCACTCCTTGCTAAAAAGTGAAAGCTACATATCATCATTATTAATAATAAATTGAAAGGACTCAGGTTCCTGCACTTGACAGGAAAAGCATAAAGACAGAACAAGCTCTAGAAGTACAGTTGAAGGTGATAATGATTCATGGCAGTTAAACGTCTCCAAAATCCCTCCCTGGAAAATCTACCCCAACCCCGCCTGTTATGCACTGAATCGTGCCCGCCCCCCACCAAGTCCTAACTCCTGGAACCTCGCAATGTGACCTGATTCAGAAAAGGAGGATCTTGCAGATGCAAGTAGTTAAGATGAGGTTATACAGGAGTAAGGTGGGTCCTAAATCCAATATGACTGGTGTCCTTATAAGAAGACGAGAGACGCAGATAGAGACGCACACAGGGAGAAAGCCACGTGATGCTGGAGGTAGAGACTGGGGCTGTGGCATAGCCAAGGGCTGCCAAGGATTGCCAGCAACACCAGAACGAGGAGAAAGGCATAGAACAGATTCTGCCATTGAGCCTTCAGTCTGCATGGCCCTGCCAACACCTGAATTTTGGATTTCTAACCAACTGAACGTGTAAGAGAATCCATTTCTGTTGCTTTGAGCCACCCAGCCGTAGGACACTAAAACACTGACTCTCCTTCAGCCCCTGAGAGGTAGGACAGCCAAGGGAAAACCAGCTTCGTCCGGGGCTTGGGAGACTTGACTTCTAGGCTCCATTCTGCAACCGCCTCCCAGAAGAACCTCTCCTTCAAAGGCCTTCAACTTTCAAATGAAGTATTTTGGCGCTGGTTGAGCCGTTCATCTGCTCTTAGGTTTGCAATGTCAATCCTATCACATTAGAGCCCAGAAAGTCAGCTGCTCCAATATCCACTGAGGGTGAGAGTATATCATGGGGCTGACACAAGGTAAACACTTCCAAATTCAAGAAATCCCCGATCACCCATGGAAGCCAAGGAGAAAGTGAAAAGAAAGAGTAATTAGTGGTGGTGGTTGCATTTACCATATGCCACATAATCATTCCATCTTCCGTCAAATCTGGCCTCCAGCCCTCATGCCATGGCGAGTTAATACAAAGAGACGCTGGGAGCTGCCAGACGCAGAAAATTAATACATGGGATGCATGGAGGATCTCTGTAACCCACACTTCATTTCCCAAACCTGCCTGTGTCAAGGTCATTTAACCCCGGCAATACGAAACCCACTGCGCGGAGAAGAAAGAAAAGAAAGGCTGGCATTGAAATTGTCCCCCAAGCCTTACCCCGGGAAGACAACGTACATAATTCCTGCTTGGCGGGCTCTTCAGAACGGCTAGAAACTAATGATTAGTAAAACAAACCCACTAGTAAAGACCAACAAGAAATTCCCGTAAAAACCTCACGTGTACCCACTATTCTGTGTTACCTTTCTTTCAAGAGGAAATTATGGCTGTCAAATCGCACCCTTTCATTACTGTCACAGACTCTTTTAAGAACGGCTAATCAGAGAAGCCTACAGAGGTATTTAATCGGATTTTTTTTCTTCAAATGACCTAATGTTTTGGTATGAAACTGCTGGCGGCTCATGCTGGGTGGAAATTTAGCACTGTCAGCATTTAATTATTATTTTATCGCGGATTTCTTTACTTTCCTACAGGGAAGAAATAACTTAAAATTTTTTTTTAAATGCAACAAATGCTTAGCTTCTAAAATCACGAGACACTGCCCTCATTATTTTGCATTGTCAAAAATTACTAGTTCAGGACCTGGGACCTATCACAGAAATGCACTTTTAAGTTAATAAGTGGTAGCACTATCACTAGCTTCAATCTTCCAGAACACTGAAAGCAGGGAGGGAAAATAGTGTTCTCTGTGCTGGTTTTGGGAGATGAAATTACTCACGACTCATTCCTCTGTGTGTGTGTGTGTGTGTGTGTGTGTGTGTGAGACAGCAGCTATGTATTCCAAATGACATCCCCTGCCCCATGATACCTGAATGAAGCCCATGGCTTTGCCCTCCGCCCTTCGTCCTCCTCCTTGTTACTTTGCCTTTTTTCCTCCTCTAAGGGGTCGATAGGAGAGCAAAGAGGAGGAAATGAGGAGATAGGGAAGGGAGAGAGAAGACAGGTGTGCATGTGTGATCCAGCTCCCAACACAGCCGACCCAAGGTTATAGGTACAGAAGCCAAGACAGATGCTTCGAGGGGCGGACATTTAGGTGTCCCCGTTTCTTCCTCATCATTTGCCTCGCATCCCTTCCTAGGAAAAGAGCCATTTCATCACGGACACAACCAAAGCCCCTCTTCATGGGCATCGCTTCCCCTTTAACCAGTTTCTTTTACTTGCTTTGGAACTGGATTCTCTCAACGAGCTGGAGATGCTTGGTGCATCAACAAATCTTTCCTGAGCACCTACTGCAAGCGAGCGATTGTGCTAACTAAAGGTGCAATATGGTATAAATCTGGGTTCAGAGGGGCCCCTGGGGAAGATTCAAGTGCAGGAAGAAGGCTAGTCATTCATCAGAGCATAGAACGACTCATGAGTGGCAGGGATAAGAAAGGTTACACTGGTTCACATTTACCAGCTCCACAAGGTGACTTGTGCCACCAACACACTTGATTTCAAAGCAGAACTTCAGACTTTTCCCCCAAATCTGTCCTTCCACTCCCCTCAATTTCTCTCCTCTTAATAAATGCCATCTCCTAGATGTCAGCATCCCAGCACCTCCCTGTCCCTCCTGACTTCTATCCCAACCCACCAGAAAGTTCTCTTCATCTTCTCTACTTTAGAGCTTTACCTTATTCTGGTCCAGGGACATCACTTGCCTGGTCTCGATGACTGCACTCCACACAACAGCAAAAGTGATACTTTCAATAGAAACCTGAATGCATGAAACCACGGCAGCAACAATGAACCCAACCTCCTCCAGGAGCAGCACCCTGACCACCTCCTGGACCTCCACCCAGGCCACACATTCCCACACATTCACCCTGTTTCAATCCCAGAGGAGCCGAGGCTCCCTCCATCAGCCTCGGGGTCTTTGCACATGCTGTGCCCGCAGCCTGGAATCTCTTTCTTCCCTCATCTGCATAATGAAGCTCCTTCTGGATTTTTTTTTTTTTTAAGATTTTATTTATTTATTTGAGACAGAGAGAATGAGAGAGAGAGAGAGAGAGAGCACATGAGGGGGGGAGGGTCAGAGGCAGAAGCAGGCTCCCTGCCGAGCAGGGAGCCCGATGCGGGACTCAATCCAGGGACTCCAGGATCATGACCTGAGCCGAAGGCAGTCGCTTAACCAACTGAGCCACCCAGGCGCCCTCCTTCTGGATTTTTAAGACTCTTGGTAAATGTCACCTCCTCAGAGCTGGCCCCTAATATTTGTATCCCTCATTGTTTTTTATCACAATTTACAACTGTTTCACTTGTTTATTTGTTAATTACATATGAATTCCTTTCTGTCCTTGATGACTGCTGTCACTCCAACAACTAGCATAAGCCTGGCACAAATAAGAGATTCAATATTTTTTTTTTAATGAATGAATCAAGTATTTGTTATTCATTTCCCAATACAGTACATGTAACAGAAAGAAACTCCTATGTATTCTTCTTTTTTAAGTAAGCTCTACACCCAAAGTGGGTGGGAATTCACAACTCCAAGCTCAAGCGTCGCATGCTCTACCAACTAAGCCTACCAGGCACCCCAGAAACTCCTATGTATTTACACATGGATCAAGGGTGGGTTGGCTCCTTTTTTTTTTAATTGAAGCATTCTGTGTACAACAAAATGATTTGATATTTGTATATAATATGAAATGATCACCACAAGAAGTCTAGTTAACATCCATCATCAAACATTTTCCTCTTGTGATGAGAACTTTTAAGATCTACTCTTTTAACAACTTTCTTTTTCTTTAAAAAAGATTTATTTATCCATGGGGGGAGCAGAGGGAAAGAATCCCCAAGTAGACTCCCCGCTAAGCACGGAACCCGATGCAGGGCTCGATCTCACGACCCATGAGATCATGACCTGAGCTGAAACCGAGTCGGATGCTCAACCAACTGAGCTACCCGGGCGCCCCTCTCTTAGCAACTTTCAAACGTGCAAATACATCGTTATTACCTATAGTCACCATGTTGTACTGTTTTTAGCCCTTTCTTAGATAACCTTCAAGTTGAGTCATATACTAGTCTTTTTTTTTTTTTTTTTCATTTCCTTCAGTCTGATCACCCCTTGACAGCAGAGGGGCAACAGGGATGGAGGTGAGGAATGGGTGTCAATCTCAGAGGCATGGGCAGGATGAAGGTGGTGGATGGCTACGGTGATCCGAGGTGAGCAGCGGCTAAGACAAGGCTTCCCACGCAGACTTCAGCCTGGCTCGGTTGCCCTTGCAGCTGTTGCCTGCCTTCTAGTGCTATCTCCAAAAGGAAGGGCTAGTTCCTCTAAGAGGTGCCTGTGTTCTGACACTGAGCACTGTACAGGGAGCCAATTTGGTATGTATGGCTACTACAGAGGTCTACCTAGACACACAGTCAACGTAGTTGTGTCGTCAGAAAACCTTGGTCATTACAAATCAATTCAACATGTATTTGTTGAAGCCAGACATTGTTCTCTTCAACAGAGATTTGGAGCTAAGATAAAAAATAGCTCCTGCATTTCAGGAATTTACAGGCCACAGGGAGGCAGTAGTCTACGTACATGGTCTCACATCCATGTCCACAAAACAGCACGATCATCAGGACCTGATAGGAACTGGGGTTGGTGCTGTTACTGCTAGGGACCCAGAAAGGTCTGCAATCCTGCCTCTCACCTAACTCTTTCCCCTCACCAGCCAGGGAGCTACACACAGGAACAAGGGCCTAACGGGAATCGAAGTCACTTTATCACACTGAGCCAATGCGGGGCTCTGGCAAGGCTGACTCACCTGGCCGCATGCAAGAGAGGAAGCACGTGGTAAACTTTAAGGCACAGGGTCTTGCTCACGACTGCTTGGCGCTCATCTCATGTTCTATCATTTGGCGTTATCAGTTTCACAAAGGGTCCGCCGAAGTGGCAGGAAAGGCAGTTGAAGGGTGGGGTTGAAACCCACGGTATCCCTTGCAGCACAACCTATGAGGTCTTCAGTAGCCTTCCCATTTCCCAGATGACGGAACAGGCCTGGGGCAGCGGAGCGACTACCTCGGCTCATGCAGCCAGGGGGCAGCTGAGCAGGACTGACACCGAGCTGTGTGGGTCTCAGGTTCAGTTGACTACATTCGTAGGGAGACTCCCCGTGATGGTGAAGTCACGTGTACAGGTCCAGGAACCGGATTTTATGGCAAACTAAGAACCATCAGTAGAATAAAAGCAACCATTTCTAGAAATTTCCAGTGGTGGTAAGACTCACTCTACATAGGAAGACTAGCAAGAATGATCCAGAAATGTAAATGAGAAAGGACAGGCCCTCTAAGAAGCTAAAAAGCCCAAGCACTCAACACCTGCCCTGACTGTCCCCACGAAGTTTTGTTCAGAACCTGCTGTTGACTCTTTCTTTGAACTTAATTCTGATTAGTTGTGTCGACTGGTTTCTTAGCCTCTAGCCACGTTGATGTGGTAAATGAAAACTAAATCGTGGAGGGAGACAGTGATTGCAATGAAAAGTAATAGACTTCAGGGGGGGGAAAAATTTTTTTTTGGTAATTTTTTTTAAAGAAGAAAGCAGAGGTTGGCAAGCTTTTCCTATGAAGATCAGATAACAAATATTTTAGGCATTGTGGCTCATAACCTTCTTGGCTGTGATTACTCAGTTCCACCACTGTAGCTCCAGAGAAGCTACACATGTAAGCGAATGAGTGTGGCTCTGTTCCAATAAAATTTTATTTACAAAAACAGGTGGTGGGTCGAATTTGGCCTGGAGGCTGTAGTTTACAACCCAGGGAATGGAGAAAAGCTTCAAAGCCAACACAATATCTAGAAAATCTTAGCAATGTGGGACAACAGCATAAAGAAACAAATAATCCTAACCTCAAAAGCCCTTAGGACAACTGGCATTACAGCATAGCATGGTCCTTCATCATAAAATTATAAAATTTTAGAAATCTAAACAACCTTGGGAATACTATGGTCCAATTCCCCATTTTTATAGATGAAGAAATAATTTCTCAGAGAGGTTAAGAGACTTGCTAAAGGTCAAACAGCTAATTAATGATTAAACTTAAATTAGAACCAGAGTTTTGGCTCTAAGTTTAGAACTCTTTCCATTATTTCATGTCTACTATTTGAGCCTTTTTGGTAACAATGGAATAGAGGAAATGCTCATTTAATTAAAGCACTACACCCTTGAGACTCTTGAGATTCTGGAATCACTAAAGTACACAGTTCTAGATATTTAGAAAGATGATTTTGAATCATCAAGACAAAGGGTAAATTAGGTTTAATGTATTCAGACACTGTAATTTCAGAACTAGTGCTAAAAAGAATACATTTCAAATAAATTGAAGATTAATATATGTGAAAATTCTTGTTCTCCCTTGTGCATGGGAAAATGAAGTCTCATTGTCCACTAATATTGGAAAAAAAAAAGCTTGCCATGGTATTTGATCGGTGTAGACCCGTTCATAAATTTGACCAGTTTTAGGAATGCCCAAGAGTCACGAAAGCATTGGCAAGCCCCAAGTAATTGCTTGAATTGCTGGATGCCCATATTCATTCAACTGTCTTATCAAACTGAGAAACAAAAGCCACCCTCGGCTCTACCTGTCCCTTTCTCTTTTCCATCATTAGCAACGTCTTCTGCGCCTTTTCTGAATTAATTAGGAAATAAAAATAGAAACCCTGACATGTTTATAAAGATTCAAAGTGCTGGTTAAACATGAAAGAACAGAGGTTGGGAACACAGAGGTGACACATTTTATTTCTGTGATGACAAGTTAGCGTCCTCCTGCCAGCTGGACCCCGCAGCAGCCAGAAGCATGCACCTGTCTGCAGAGAAGTCAGATAGGAAGGGGGACCCGAAAAAGATTTGAGGGCCCAGCGGCCTTCTGTGCCATGCAAATGAGTTCTCATTGCTCGAGGGTCAATGAGCACCATTCAGCACAGAGAGGTTCCCGACAGCTCCTGACCGAGGGGAAAGCAGGGAGACCACTTCCGTTTGCCCGACCAAGAAGGTGGTCCTGTTTCTGCTTATAGACCCTGGACCAGGGCTCTGCTTGGGGGTGTTCACTCCTTCCAACCTTCTGCTATAGAGGAAAAGGGCGAAGGGGGTGGGTCACCTAGTACTTCTGAGTGTCCCTGAGATGCATTTCCCAGTTTGACAGACCTGCCAAAGGAAATGAGAAGCGATAAGTGATTGGCCCCCGATTAGATCAGCCACCTTGGGAAAGGTGCTGAGACAGAGATATTTCACTGAAATAAGGAGAAACCTGGGAATAGATTTCTGGCAAGCAATCCCAAAGTAGATATGGTCTGAATTGGAAATGGATTTCATGGGCAGATAAAGTCTAATAAATGGCAGGTCACTCAAAAATCGTATGTCATCAAGTCTCATACAGTGTCTGTGAAGTTTGTTATCAATAATTTAACACCAGAAGAATCTAGCCCTTAGCAAATATTTAATTTCAAAACATACCTATGGATTTACTCAGATACAGCATACATAGTATATTAAAAATATATTACAAGAAGCCAGATGCCAATAAAGCTGCACTTGGAGAAGACCAGCTGCACTTGTTGCTTTCTGGATATTTTGCTAAAGAAGGGACTGGGCCCTCCACCCGCAGAGCTAGTCTGCTAGCAAATTCTAAACTGTGCAAGAGAAGAAAGCTTGTGCATGAGCTCCCCTTCACACAGTATGATCTTAACCTGAGCTCCCATAACCAGGCCAAGCAATGAGCCAAGTACCGTAAGTGCTGGGGGGCAAGAATGAGCAGCCCCTCAAACACAGTTCTTCATCCCAGGCCTGGAGGTTAAAGGCCAAGAGGCCATCTGTATAAAGCAAGGTCTTCAGCAGCAAAGAGGAGTCATTCTTAAGGGGACTGGTGGCAGAGGGAATTATCTCTAAGGTCACTGTCTCCAATTCTTGTTGATCTGAGCCACTCCCTGCAGCCCCCACCCAATCCTTCCGTCCACTGTAGAGCAGACCCTCACCACTTCCTGGCTGAAAAGAGTCACCCCTTGCTGTAGTCTGAATGTTTGTGTCCCCGCCCAGAATTCACATGTTGGAATCCTAACGCCCAACGTGAGGGTGTGAGGAGAGGTAGGGCCTTTGGGAGGTGATTACATCATTAGTACTCTTATAAATACAAGAGACCCTAGAGAACCCCCGGCCCCTTCCACCAGGGAAAAATTCAACAAGAAGTCTGTGACCTGGAAGAGAGCCCTCACCTGATCATGCTAGCACCCTGATCTCAGACTTCCAGACTGTGAGAAAAAAATGCCTGTTGTTTACAAGGCACCAGTCTGTGGTATGTTGTTAGAGACGAAGATACCCATGGGCAGCTGGTGCCAGGAGCAAGAGTTCCAGAGAAATGGGTATTTTCTAAGGGAATGGTAGTTCATTTAACTGAGTTCAAAACACAGGCATGGCCTCGATAAGGACAGATTAGTTCTGTAGTAAATACTTCCCTAATAAGATTTTAGGTCTTCTTTGGGGGTGATAAAGGCCTGGCAGGGATGCATTTGGTAGCTGGCAGGAAGAGAGCAGAGAGAGAACGTGCCAATGGGCGCCTCTCATCATCTTCCACCCAGAACACGTGGAGGGGAATCGCTGAACCGAAGGCTCGAGGGAGCTAGGGTGCTGCTGCCAGCCCGCCAACTCGGAGCCTACGGCCTCGGGATTCAACTCCACAGTCTCGAAGGGCCTTGCATTCTAGGGTGCTGGAACAGAGTTGTTACCGGCTCTCGGCAGAGGGATTTCAACCACTTTGCCTCCCACTACACGGGCGACGCAGTGAGAAGCTTCTCTGCTCATCCTACGGGCAATGGCTGGAAGGTGAAAGGAAGATTGCGCAAGTGTCCAGAGACCTGGCTCCTCACCTCTCTGGGCTTATCTACACATGCCAAGGTGACCCAGATGTCTGGGGCTCTTCCAGCTCTCAAAATCTCTTCCCTAGGAAATCCAGAATTGCCTTGACAGCCAGAAAACTATGAATCTCTTAGTTTTGCAGGTAGTACCTTTAAGGGGGCTGGAAGGATATACCAGAACTCTGAAACAAAACACCACGTGACCACCACCAGCGCGTACTCCTGAACGCAAACATACCTACCAGGGCTAGTCACAAGCTAACGCAGACAAGATCAGGTAAGAAAATCACAGAATCCTCAAAGCCAAAGTAAAGTGCTGAGAACAAAGCCATCTGAGCTGATGATGACAAAGGCCAATACGGACTCTAAGTTTCTCCTTCATCAACTGCAACCCGTCCTCCTCCTCCTCTTCCCTGATACATTCCTAACCTTTCAGAGATGACATTAAGTGGCTAGCCCACCAAAGGGACCCCCAGGAGAAAATGACTCCAGAAGATCACAGTTGAAATCACTAGTAATGACATTGAAGGACCTTGCCCTCTGAAACGTTCACAGGTCTGCTGGTCACCAACCACTTGACACTCCAGAATCATGCTGAAGACAGCCCGGAGGGGATGGAAGTGTTTGTTTGGGGTCAGTAAACCCTGGCAGGGCTGGGGGGCCACGGGGAGTAGGGATGAATGCTGGAATGAAGATGAGTGGGGGAGGGGCGCTTGACAAACTGCCCACTCCCCACTTATGCCAAAGGCCGGTCTTCTCCAACACTGGTGAATTCTCTGCAGAACAAAAGCCCAGTCTGCAATTCATCGTTATAGCCAAGCACAAAGCGCAGCTCGAGAACACACAAACCACAAAGTATGTAAAAGTCAGCATTTTGCACCCCAAAGAAACTGCCACGTTTTGTCCCTTGGATTCTGCTTAGGGATAAGCTCCTTTCCTCTCTGGTGGCAGCCTCTGATTCAAAATTTAGCCGAGCCCCCTAAGTCAGAGGATATCGATGATGTCCAACAATCGTTTCTTGTTTAGGGCTAATCACCCCCAAATCACGCGTTTGTCTACTTTTGTTAGGGCTCAGCAATGCCGTGGCCATGTGACCAACCGGTCAGAGACATAATGGAGCTCACGCTGCTGGGATGGGGCCCCCCAACTGCCCTCCCACCTCAGCAGCGATGTTTGTGAAACTCTTCATTCAGCAGAACCGGGAACTGGACGCTTACATGTTTAACTGATAAACTTCCTCGCTCCCAGGTTAGTGTAGGTGGGAGAAGAATCGGGTCTTTGACTTGGGCGCCGGGTCTCAGGCAAGCAAATACCACTCCTGACACCACCAGAGCGACTTATTTTCAGTCCCTTCTTTCAACCTCTGATGGCTCCCAAGTTAATTTTCCCGAAACACCTTCTCAGTCAACGCTGGAAGTCCTGGAGGAAAAATGTGAGAAATATCAAAATAGCCGCATGCGCCAGCATTCGGGGCTTTGTTAGAACAATTTAAATTTAGTGCATTTAGACCACTTCATATTAACTAATTTAGAAAATTTTGCTTTAGCAGACTTAGCTGGCTGCTTTTCACTGCCAAACTAAATACTCCACTTTAAAATACACCCCTGCATACGCATGTGATTTCTCCTTTTAGGCTAGGAATGTAATGTTGACATAAATGTCAAATAAAATTAATGAGAGAATGGGCACTCAAATGGCATTCCCGTGAAGGGAATTTGTTAGACTGGGACCTTTGAGCCCAAATGTATATATAATTATATAACACTCATATGAGGAAAGAATCTGAATGTGAAGCTTTAGCAAATTTATCACCTTTGTCAGAAATGCTGTTACCTACAAAAAGCAGGTTGCAAGTAAATTAAGATGAAAATACCATCAGATTAAAAGTGCATAGTCTGTCACAGCAAGTTACTGTAGAATTAGCAGGGTGGTCCATCTGCGCTGTATCGAACCCTCCCCTTGTCTCCACAGAATTCAGATCAGATGTCCCAGGCTCTGCCTGAATACTTCCGCTGTTGACTTTGCAAATGGACTTCCTCCTGCCCAACCCAGCTCCTTCCCCCACTCCTCATCCCAACTGGCCACTTAGGAAGAGTAAAAATGGCAGTTAGAGCAATAACAGGTATTTTCACTTAATAGTCAAGGCACTGGATACTAGCAGAGTGGTTGCCTCCATCGAAAGTGATAGAACTATTTTGTCTTTTATTTGCAGTCTCAAAAATCTGTTCCAAGTATGGGTAGAATCATGGAAAATCACTCTAATCACTGAAAAGAGCCCTGTTCCCAGTAAAGCAGCTAGTCTTCTCTTGTCAGAGGAAAAGGCAGGGAGTAAAATTTCCTGTAAACACAGGGGAAATCTACATTTCCCCCATGCCAAGGAAAGTGGCAAGCAGGACTCACAAGTTGCCACGCTCGCATTTATGCACAACGCCTGCAAATGTCTGGGGTGGGTGCCTTAGGGGGAGGAGCTTCCCAGAGAACCGTTACTGTGTCTTGTTTCTTACACTTCAGAATTGAATTTTTAGCACTTGATACCAACCATCACATTCCTTTTTCATACACTGATCTCAAATACAATCACTGAATTCTGAAAATCCACGACGTTTCCCCTAAATAAAATTAGAAGGAATAAGGGGGATAGGTTTCTATTTCTTTCCTGTTACCTGGAGACCTCTGTCTCCTGGAAAACTCCCAGAAGAACAGCACACGAATCATCAGGGTCCTAGGAGTGATTCCTCCAAACATAGACAAATCACACAAAACCCACAGATTCCTTCGGATGTTCACACATCCTTAAACGGTTCACAAAATCCATATATTTGGGGCAGTCCCAAAGAATCTCCAATTAATTTACGGTGGGGGAAAGAGAAAACCTTTAAGTACCAACTTCAAACAACTCATGCTCTTTCTGTTTACTATAAAGTAATCCTTACCCTGGATAATCTGAAATGTCTGCATAGGACCCAGGGAACAGTCTCCATTTTTATTCTTCTTCTCTAGGCTATCAGTTCATAATGAACAAATATGGAAATTTTTCTGAAGGGGAAATCCAACTACCAAAATAACTCCTTCATAATTCACATGTGCAATCACAACAGTGATTAATAAAAACCTGAAACAGTTCCTAAAAGCCTAAAGCATTAATTACTCTGTTAGATATCAGGACTCCATGAAAACCTATGACAGCAGGTTACTCGGGCAAATTAAATCATGTGAACTTAAGGCAGAAAAAGAGAAATCTTCACTTGGTGGATTTGCAGGCTGGTAAATGTATGCTTTTGAAGAGGGGTGACCAACCCACAACTCTTCAGGGCTCTATATTTCAACCTTGAAAGACATATGAAAGAGGAAAAAATGCCATTGCAAATTGAATTTATGCTGGGATGAAAGGTAATATTATATTTTTTGAGAGACCTAAAATAAATGAATGATACTATTTCTATGAAAGGGGAAACGAACTCTCCTTGAGTGTCTACTGTGTGGCCAGGGCTGGCTGGCCAAAGGGATTCTTCCCTTGGCTTCTGTGGCACCACACGTCCAATTCTCCTTCAACTTCAGGGAGAGCTCCTTCTGCATGATTTTTGCTAGCTCATCTTTTCTTGGTCCAATCGCTGCCTTTTGGTGCTCAGGCTCTGTCTTGGGCTCTTTCGGGATGATCTCACCCAGTCTTAGAGCTGTAGACACAACCCATGTGCCAACGACTCCCCCTGGAGTCTACGTGCCAGTACCCAGCTGCCTTCCTGATGTTCCCAACAAGCATCTCAGATGTAGGCTGGCCAAAACAGAACCACCTCCTCACCCTAAGTCTTTCCAATCTCAGGAAATGACACCACCTTAAGAAATCCTAAAATAATCCTCTATTGATCCCCTTTCCCCTCACCCTCCACTTCCAATCTGTTAACTTTACTTCCAAAATACATCCTGACTCTTTCTCCTTCTCACCAGTCCACTTTACCACTCCAGTTGAAGCTCCTTTCCTCTCCCAGATACTGTCATACCTCTTAAACTGGTCTCTCTGCTTCCATCCTCCACACAGTAGCCAGAACGTTCTCTTAGGAAAATGCAGCAGACTCTTTGACTCCTTTCAAATTCTCTAGCAATTTCCCATTACACCTACTATAAAACCTATGCTTCTCTTGCCTGTAAGAACTGACATGATGGAGTCCTGCCATTTCATCCCCTTATCACTCAACTCACCAGCCTCCAGGTACAGTGAGGAGATACCTAGTAACATTTGCTCAATAAGTACAAAAATGAATAAGTGAATATATTTCCCTGTATTTTCCTATGTTTATGAGATTATTCCTACTTTGAAGAGGATAAAATTGAGTTTTCCAGGGATATGTCCAAGGTCATCCAAGTAATTGGAGGCAAAGCCAGAATTTGAACCCAAATCTATGGCTCCATGGCCCATCTTTCCTGAAACCAGATTAGTATTTCTAGCAGAGTCTAGAAAATCAGTCAAGAGTAGACACCTGCTCCTAAGATTTTCCAGAAATACATCACCTGGGAACTTGTAGGAGGATCAGAATTTCTTCTTCCATCACTTTGTCATCTGTAAAATGGGTGACCAAAATGAGTTTCTCATGGAAAAATCTTTTCCTTCTAGATTGTAAAGAGTTTTGTAAACTCTCAGATGATTGTCTGTTAGGACTATCATGCTGTGCAGTTTTAACTAAAATCTGTTCTGTGCACAGACACCACCGTGTGGGGTTCTCAAAGTGGGTAATCATATAGACACAAAAAGACCACATAATACTGCCAAACGTGGACCCACTTCCTCCAAATGCTTTAAAGATGATGTGATCTCTTCTTACTGAAAGATTTAGGCAAGGGAAAGGAAGAGATGATTTCTAGAGGGTCCTACCCCTGTCCAGTCCTCATTTATATGATTCCTTGTACCAACATCTGATTGCCTAATCAAACCTCCAGAAGAGAGTCTGCTCTCCCCCGGTGTGTGTTCCCTGAAGATCCTGACCTGGTTTTATTTGCAATAGGCATACACGTGTTCCATGATTGGTGCACGCTGAGTACAAGGGATATGACGTTACTTTTATTTCTTCCAAATCCAATTAAATCTGGATCCCTGAATGGAAATGATTTCAAAAGTGTTTTTAGGGGCCTTTCCCCTCAAGAACAGGGAAATGGCTCTGTGGAGTCAGTTCCCAGAGCCACCTCCACGATGCCCATCAGCCACCCTTTCCCAGTACCTGCTCTTTTCCCTCAAACCAAGTAGGACTACAGGGGTCCTTGGTTATGGTTCCCAGGGTCAGGGTGTTTGGTTAAGTCCCTCCAGCATCCACATGCCACCCCATCACAGAACCTGGCACATTCTCATATGCTCAAGGAGAGCAGGCATGGGCCTCTCATTCTAGGCATTTTCCCTAACCCCCAGGCCTTCTCCTCAAGTCCCAGATATCCATCAGCCCCTCAGAACCCCCATCTTTAATACTGTATCCTCAGTTCCCAGCACCTGCCTTTCTCACATCTGTGACTTCCATCCACTTTCCTCATGAAAGCCTGAGTGGAGGCTGACTTCCAAATATCTGGAAACTCAACATTCAGCCCCAGGACACAAAGACATTGCCACAACCCTCTGGGGTAAGGGAATCTAGACTCAGAATACAAACATTTCACTGCTTTCTTGGGAAGGGTGGAAGAAAAAGAATTCTTTCAGGTCTTCTGCTTCAGGGAGAATAAAATACACACTAATACGTCCATCAGGTTTCATGCAGCATGTTCTACACATTCTACTTTAATAAACCTTAACCCTCCGGGCTGCAGTAGTCCTCTCCCTGTGGGACGTATCTGAAACATTATCTCTGCCCCTGCTCTCTTCCCAAGCAGGACTCAGCGTTTCCAACTGCTTGCTACGCAGCTCAACAAGACTATTCCTCAGACACCCTGAGCTCAGCGTTTCTAGAATGAAACTCATCATTTACTTCCCACTTCCTTCTCCCTTGTTCTATTAATGGCCACACATAGTGTTTGGCATACAATCGGCATGCAATTAATTTTTTTTTTAATTCTTATGAATAAATGGACAGCCCCAGAGAGGATGTAAACACCTTGGCTTAATTATGAAGCCCTTAGGTATACTGACTCCAACCTCACCTTTTTAAACAGCTTTATTGGGATACAAGATATATTTAGAGAATGCAGTTTGATGCGTTTTAACATATGTCCACGCCTGTGATACCATCATGAGTCATGCTAATGATCATACTCATTACCTCCAAAAGTTGCCTCATGTCCTTCCAAAACCCCTCCTTCCTGCTATCTCCAGGCAATCACTCATCTGCCTTCTGTCCTTATAGATAGATTAGTTTGCATTTTCTAGAAATATGTATGTGTATATATGGAACTATACAATATATACTCTTTTTCTTTCACTCAACAAAATTATTTTAAGACTCATTCACATTGTCGCACGTATCAAGAGTTCATTTATTCTTATTGCTCAATAGTGTTCCACTGGATGGATGTACCATAATTTGTTTTCCATTCACCTGCTGATAAACCTTTGGGTTGGGGTAATTCTTTTTTTTTTTTTTAAGATTTATTTATTTTATTTATTTTTTATTTTTTATTTATTTATTTTTTTAAAAGATTTTATTTATTTATTTGACAGAGAGAGAGATAGCTAGAGCAGGAACACAAGCAGGGGGAGTGGGAGAGGGAGAGGCAGGCTTCCTGCCGAGCAGGGAGCCCGACGTGGGACTCGATCCCAGGACCCCAGGATCATGACCTGAGCCGAAGGCAGACGCTTAACGACTGAGCCACCCAGGTGCCCTATTTTTTTATTTTTTTTAAAGATTTTATTTATTTATTTGACAGAGAGAGACACAGCGAGAGAGGGAACACAAGCAGGGGGAGTGGGAGAGGGAGAAGCAGGCTCCCTGCAGAGCAGGGAGCCCGATGTGGGACTCGATCCCAGGACCTGGGATCATGACCTGAGCTGAAGGCAGTCGCTTAACCAACTGAGCCACCCAGGCGCCCAAGATTTATTTATTTTAAACAGAGAGAGAGAACATGGGAGAGGGAGTCCTAAGCAGACTCCGCGCTAGTGGGGAGCCCGACACGGGGCTCAATCTCATGACCCTGAGATCACGACCTGAGCCGAAACCAAGACTTGGATGCTTAACTGACTGTGCCACCCAGGCGCCCCTGGGTTGGGGTAATTCTAAACCCAGTTTGGGATTATTCTAAATAAAGCTGCTATGAAGATTTATACACAGATCTCTGTATGAACGTATGCTTTTATTTCTCTTAGGTAAGTACTTAGGATTGGAATAGCCAGATCATACGCTAGGCTTATTTTTAACTTTTTAAGAAACTGCCAAACTGCTTTCAAAGCAGTTACACAATTTTACACCCAGCAAGGTATGAGAGTCACAGTTTCTTTGCTACCTTGTCAACACTTAGTATGGTCAGTTTTTAAAATTTTATCCATTCCAATAGACGGTACAGTGTTATGGATTTATTTTGCATTTCCCTAATAACTAATGATGGTTATCATATTTCCATGTACTTATTTGCCATCCACATATTTCTTTGTTGAAGTGTCTGTTCAAATCTTCTGTCCATTTTTTAATTGGCCAATCTCACTTTTTCTCCTTATTTTTCTAGTATTCTTTGTGCACCATTTGCTCCAGCCAAACCCAATTCATAAGCCCCTACACACACATCTCACACTTCCCTCTAAATGTTTGCTTTTTTTTTTTAAGTAATCTCTACACCCAATGTGGGGTTTGAACTCATGAGCCTGAGATCAAGAGTCACATGTTCTCCCAACAGAGCCAACCATAAATTTTTGCTTATCTTGTTCCTTTGCTTTAAGTGATTTAATGCTTTCTTCACCTACATTTCTGCCATCAACTTCTGTTCACCCTTCAGGTCCCAGTTGAGGTGCTATATCCTTCTTCAAGCCTTCCTTGAGCCCAGTTTGAGAGTAATGGTTTCTTCATCTGAACTTCCACAAAATTCTCTTTCTTCTGCCATTTCTAACTTTCTACTTTGAATTCTACTTATTTTGTTGTTGCTGCTGTTGTTATATTTAAATAAATATAAAATAAATAAATATATAAATAAATTTTAAATAACAATTTTTAAAAGATTTTAGTTATTTATTTGACAGAGAGAGATAGCGAGCGAGGGAACACCAGCAGCGGGGAGCGGGATAGGGAGAAGCAGGCTTCCCGCTGAGCGGGGAGCCCGATGTGGGGCTCGATCCCAGGACCCTGTGATCATGACCTGAGCCAAAGGCAGGCGCTTAAGGACTGAGCCACCCAGGCGCCCCAGAAAATATGTGTTTTAAAATAATGTTTCCCTTATTATATGCATGTTAGAGAAATTTATTCCCCTAAATCTTTGAGGTTTTCTACTGGAGACCCTTGGTGTACATCAATGAGCAAAATCGATTAAAAAAAAAAAAAAAGCCTGTCTTTGTAGGGCTGACATTCTAGTAGAGGGAGACCGATAATAGCAATAAATAATATAAGCAACAAATAAGCAAACTATATATTATGCTTGGCAGAAAGAAAAAGTAGAGCAGGGCAAAGGGGATTGGGAATGCCAGGGATGGGGCCGGTTACAATTTTAAATAGAGTAGCCAAGGCAACTTTCAGTGAGAAGGACCATTTGTGGGAAAGCTTGAGTGAAATGAGAGTAGCCACAAGGCTGCTTCTCATGCCTATAATCTTTCTGTAATCTTTATTATTCTGCTTTGTATTTCTACTCTTAAATTACCCAGCCCCGGTCCCTGGCATGGAGAAGGGAGTGAAGAGTACTGCATGGTGCACAGATGAAAAAATGAAAAAATGAAGTCGGGCTTCAAACGGTCGGGCTTCAAATATACCCAAAAGTGAAAAACAAGGCAAAAGCAGGAAGTGAGAGAAGAGATGAGAAAGGTCAGTAGGAGAAAGGTCAGTAGGAGAAAGAGCTGAGCTAAACAACAAAAATAAAATGTTACCAAAGCACCCAGCACAGTGGGAACCTTACTATGGACTCACAAAACCATGTCCAAAGATGACCTGGTCTACCTTGCTTGTAATGCATTAGCTGAAGTCTTTATACTGCCTCCAGAACAAAGCTAGTAAACTGCTCAGTTAATTGAAACTGCTCTCTCTGATCATGACTCAAAAGTGTATGCTATCTTGAAATAGATGGATGAAAAGGTACACTATCTTTTTGGTTGTTTACGCCTCTGTCTTGTTCCGGAAAATATTTAAGATGGCTTCTTGTGATAGACGGAATGTGTGCTTCCTCTCCAAATTCATCTGTTGAAGTGCTAACTCCCAATGTGATAGTATTAGGAGGTGGGACCTTTAGAAGGGGATTGGGTTCTGAAGGTGGAGCCCTTATGAAAAAGACCCCTTATGATCAGCACCCTTATAAATGAGACCCCAAAGCAATCCCTATCTCCGTCTGCCATGTGAGGACAGAGCGCCAAGTCAGGCATCTGAGAACCAGAAGTGGGCCTTCATCAGACACCAAATCTGCCTGTGCCATGATCATGGACTTCCCAGCCTCCAAAACCGTAAGCAATACATTTCTGATGTTTTCTAAACCACCCAGCGTATGGGCGTTTTGTTATAGTACTCCAAAAGGACTGAGACACTTACCAAATGCAGGAGGAGGGAGAAGAGGTAGATTCAAATGAAACACACTAACCAAATGCCCTTCCCCAACACAACCTGAATCTGGTATCGCTACCACCATTCTCTTGGTGAGTCTCTGCTGCCCATGGTGTGTAGTCTGTATCTATCAGTATATATTTGCTAAAGCTGCTACAGTTAAGACACAGATTCGGTTACAAAAGCTTTGAAAGTCAACACAAAAAAGGAAATATTTTCAATTACATAACTCAGTATTCATAAGATACAAGGAAACCAACTGTTTCCTCCTGCAGGTCTCCATAAAGAGTTCATTGTGTGCATTAAGCATCTCCAGAGAAACAAAACCAATGATGTGTAGATGCATAGAGAGAGTTAGTTTAAGGAATTGGCTCACAAGATTATGGGGACTGGAGAGTCCAAAGTCTGCAGCGTAGTCCAGAAGGCTGGAGACCCAGGGAAGAGCTGATGCTGCAGCTCAAGTCGTAAGTCAGTCTGGAGGCAGAATTCCCTCTTCCTCAAGGGACCTCAGTCTTTTTCTCTTAAGGTCTTCAACTGATTGGATGAGGCCCACCCACATTATGGAGGGAAATCTGCTTTACTCAAAGTCTACCGATTTAAATGTTAATCTCATCTAAAAATACTTCCACAGAGACATCTAGCCTGGTGTTTGACCAAATATCTGGGTATCATGGCCTCACTGAGTTGGCACATAAAATTAACCACCACACTACATAAAGCAGGATCTGCAAACTCAAACGGCCACAGGAACCAGACAGATAAAGTAACCGAATGAAACGAGTGTCAGATGATAGGGAACGGTGGGGACTGGGGACAGCTGGAAGGTATGTGCCTCATCTATAGGTGATCAAATTCAAAATTTTGAAACCACTGTCCGGGACAAGCAACAATTACCCACAAGTTAAATAAAGCCCAGGAACCATGGTTTGGATATAGTAATGAACTCACGGATGCAGTGCCTGGGGCTTTTCTGTTTTAGCATTGACATCAACACTGCACAATAGCATCAGGACAAAGCACAATTCAATGAAAGCTCAAGGTTCATATCATGTCAGATATGGAGCTTTCCAGTGGTCAGGCTGAATTCCGGAACAGCTCAGACAACCTGCAATCGCTCATAGACATCACCTGCTCCACCAAAGGTCCAGTCTGGGCTGGGTAGCAGTATTTTTGAGGTGAAGCTTCTAACTGGCATTTGGGATACCTGGAATGCAGCTCTCCTGTGTTGTCAGCTAAGTATGGGGATGTGTGATTGAAGACACAGCAGGCCTGTGGGGCAGAGTTGCCGTCTTCCTGAAGAAGGGCTTGGCAAAGATACAAACCTAAATAAAAGGCACTTGGTACCTGTACGCAGAGCCAACAATCCCCTTGCAAAAATGATTTCGAGCCACTTTAATATAAAGACAAATGGGCAATCAAGTTTCCATAACTGAAATACACCCAGCCTGGAATTTTGTGAGACATAATCAAACACACATCTTTTAAAGGGTGTACCGTGTCTGCCTTCTAACCGTGCCACTTTTTGGAGTTCCCTCAAAGATTAACTAGTTGCAAAACATATGCCACAAATTAAGTGACCTGCTAGACGGTATCGTTAACTATAAACAAATTTAAGGTTGGGAAATACCTACCAAAAATAAAAAATGTAATTGTTTAAGAATATTCGAACTGCAGCCATCTTTCTTCCTGGCAATGACTAAACAGCAGAGCTTAGTGTTGACCACGTGCCCTTCCAGGCTATGTGACTAAAACCATATTGCCTTTGTGTAAAACAATGTGTTCTTCTAATCTCTAGATAAGGGGCACTCTTCCCTCTAGATCACCGTAAAACCAGACTTACTGAAGCATTTCAAGTTTACTTCTAGGTGTGGGCCATTTGAAACACAAGACACTTTTTTTCTTTTTAATTTTCCAGGTCCTAGTCTTTGGAAAGCAAATGAAGACTGTCCTGATGGCATGAGATGTTATGGGAATAGCAAAACACAATACTCTTGTCCGAACCTTTAATAATTTCCACCAAATCAAATTACTGGTGAAAAATCAAGTGAGTCTCATTAAAAAAAAAACAAAAAAACCAACAAAACAAAACCCTCAAGAAAGCCAAAGAAACTGACCATGCTTAAACAATTTCCCAGTCACTAAGAAGGAAGAGAGGGAGAAGGGCCCTACTGATCACTGAGCATAGTCTCAGTGCTCCGCATGATTCTAGGATCCCATGGTCCATGCAACCTTGGAAATATTTCATATTCCCAGCTTCTTCAAATGCACGAGGGGAAGAGGGAGTACAAGCCCACCTGGCTGAGGTCTACAGATACAACAGCACCACACAACATAAATTAGAGATGCTGTGAACACCAGCCCAGGCCTGGAAGTTGGCTGCTCTCTACCCTGAAACCACTCAGCAAACAGCAGTCAAGATGCAGCTTCTCAAAATCTGCCATGAGCGTGAAGTGCGGCATACATGTTCCCAGAGATTTTTCTTTTCAACAATAAGCCAATCCTGAGAAGGGCTGTGCGGCTATATTCACATCACAAAGCTCCAAAAGCTATTTTAAGAGACCCTGTTTGTGCTTAGGAGGGGAAGGGAAACTCAGCCCCTTTAGGCATCTGAGAGTTGTCCCCCCTTCCCCTCCCTACTCCTCCTTTCCAGACAGTTTGGAAGCAAGGTGGCTTGGCCAAAGGAGGCAGAAGTGTTTGGCACAGGTGATGGACTGATGCCTGACAGGGTCCAGGATTGCTGGCACCCAGGCGACAGAAAGGAGAAGGAACCCACCAAGAGTGGGACGTAGCACCAAAGGAGAGGCTATCATCTGCATCTACCCACCTGCAAATAAGAAACAAGAGAGAACATGGAGGGAAGGTTCAAGGTTCAAGAAGGCAAGAAGGGCAGAGTACTTCAATGATGCTATAGCAAGGTGGGCCTCCATCCATCCATCCATCCATCCATCAATCAATCAATGAGTGCTTCCTAAGCCTTTGCGCTTGGCTCTGCAAGCAAACTAAAGATGTGCAAGTCATGGTTTCTGCCCTCAGAGAGTTAACATAAGCCCACGAGGACAAACAGAATGAGAGAGGAGCCAACGGCAGATGAGAGTGGTCAACCAATGTCTTGAAGACTATGGGTATATGGAGGAGTGCTAGCTGAATGAAGAAACTAGAATTCCAGTGGAGAGGAAAACTGATAGATGTGAATGGACTGGCCTCACGGAATCCCAGAAAGGCTCAGGAACTGGAGGCCGCAGACACAGCGGAAGGTGGGAGTAGATGAGATGTGGAGGTTAGTTAGATTCCACAGTGAGAAGTTAGACCCTCAAGTTCTCACCCCTCCTGGGCATTAACCACACAATTCCCCTCCCCCATTCCCAATATGAGTCAGGCTTAATGCTGGAGAGATCAAGGAGAAGGCAGCAGGGGTGGACACCAGGCTGAACACAGAGGGCGAACAGGACACTGAGAGTCTGTCCCCTGCCTACCTGGCTATCAGAACACCACACGGATTAGAAGATCCCTCTCTGAAAAAAAAATGGAACGGCCCCAGAGGAAAACTCCTGACACATACTGAAATTTGAAGAAACTGGCTCACTACCCCACCACTCCACAGGGCAGTCTCTCAGTTAATGAGCCAAATTCAAGCACAAAACTTCCAATAAGCTCTTCTGATCCTTACACTTAGAGGTGAAAGCAAAACCTCCACTGAACGTCAGACACTTAAACAATCAGGCAAAATAAGAAGGTGTGAGAGAACAGAGATAATGCAGGAAACAGAAGAAAATATCAAAAACCGTAAATGATATATTCCGTGAGAGAAGCTATTGTTTCTGTTAAAAGAGAAGAACAGGATGCTATGAAAAGAAACACTCAGAGAAAACTTTTAAGTTCTTCGATATTACAAATACAATGGACAAAATTAAACATTAAAAATTCAACCGATGATTTAGAAATAAAGGAAACCGTCCAGGAGGCAAGGCAATAAGACAAAGAGATCAAGAAGAAAAGAGGAAAAAAATAAGAAAAGGATCAGTCCAAAGTTCAACTACTAGAGTTTCTAAGTGTTCAGAGAAAATGGGAAGAAAAAAATGATTTAAAATAAGCAAACACAAGGGCACCTGAGTGGCTCAGTCAGTTGAGCATCCCACTCTTGGTTTCGGCTCAGGTCATAATGTTAGTCAGGGTTGTGGGATCAAGCCCGGAGTCAGGCTCCGTGCTCAGCCAAGAGCTTGCTGGTGGATTCTCTCTCCTTCTCCTTCTGCCCCTCCCCCTGCTCATGCTCTACCACTCTCTCTAAAATAAAATAAATAGGCTCCGTAGCTCAGGGGTTAGAGCACTGGTCTTGTAAAATAAAATAAATCTTTTAAAAAATAAAATAAGCAAACATATAAACAAAAACAAAATCCTTAAGAACCATTTCACAGAACAAGAGCGTAATTCTTCCAACTCAGAGGTCTGATTAAATCCACAGCAAATCTATAAAGACACAACAAAATTATAGTATCATGAAATTTCACTCCAGGGATAAAATTAAAATTCCAGAAGCCTCCATGAAGAAAAAAATCTATTCACATATAAAAGAGGAACGTCAGAATGGCCCATGACTTCTCAACAGCAACAACAGAAGCTAAAAGTCAATTGAGTATTGCTTCAAAATACAGGGGAAAGATGATTTTTAATCTAGAATTGTATGCCTAGCCAAATTACTGACTAAGGGGAGGAGGGTACATTAAAGATATTTTCAGAGATTAAGTTCTTGGAAAACTTATCTCCTATGCTAGCTTAGTAAATTGTTAGCAATGTGCTCCACTTGAAGCAGCAAACCGAAAAAGAAGAAAACGTGGGATCCAAGAAACAAACAATACAGGAGTCAGGCAAAAAAGAAATCCTGGCACAAAACCCCATTCCAGAACAGGCTCATTGAGCAACGAGGGCAAATTAGAGCAGGAGAAACAAAATGGAAGTGGTACATTATCTGATATGTTTGGCCAAGAGCAAAATTAGATTGAGAGATGCTGGTGGAAGGCATGCGAAGAATTAAAAGGAAAGAAGGACTGATGGAAGGAAGCGTATGTTTGTAAATATACAAATATATATACATGACTCAAAAAGAGGTAATGCTATTCAACAGGAAAAAACACCTAAAAGTTGCACAAGAAAGGATTTGTCATATAGTATATCACTGGCCGCACTGATGAATAGTGTTTACATAATATAAACAGTGTCAATTCAAAAGAAGGGAAGGAGGAGAGGTCCAAATTATAATAGTAAGTCAATGGGTGATATTTTAGATTGATTAAAAATCAAGAAAACACATTGGTTGTACCAATTAGCACCCTCAACCACCAGTGCAGGAGAATTCTTATTTCTCCAAATCCTCTCCACTTCTTGGTATCCAAAGTCATTTTTAATTTTAGGCATTGTGGTGGAAATGCGGTCACGTTTTATGTAGTTTCTAATTTATACTTCCCTGAAGACTTACGAAGTTGAGCACTTTTTCACATGTTTGTTGGACATTTGGATATCACCTTTTGGGAAGCCCCTGTTTAAGCCTATTACCCATTTTTCAATTTTGTCTTTTATTGATTTGTAAGAATTCTTTATATATTCTTCTCATGATGTTGCAAATATCTCTAACTTGCCTCTCACTCTCTTTAACTGTGTCTTTGATGAAGTTCTTCTGATGAACATAAGTTCTTCATTTTAATATCACCCGATTTTATCTGTCTTTTTCTTTATGATTGGTTCTTTTAGGTCTTGTGCAGGAATTCTTTGCCTAGCCAAAATCATGAGTATGCTATCCTACATTATCTTCTGGATATTATTTTGTCTTTTACATTTAGGTCTCGAATTCACTTGGAAGGGGTTTTGGTGTATAGTTTAAGTGTAGGGTCAAGTTTTATTGTTTTTTAACATTAACATCCAATTGTCCACAGCTGTTTATTTAAAAAAGACAATTCTGGGCCACCTGGCTGGCTCAGTTGGTAGAGCATGCAATGCTTGATCTCAGGGTCAGGAGTTCAAGCCCCATGTAAAACTTAGTTTAAAAAATTTTTGTTAATAAAAAAAAATTCTATCCCTAATGTCCTACAGTGTCATTTTTGTCACTGATAGCCTGTCTATATATACACAAGTCTATTTCTTGGACTCTATTCTTTCCACTGGTCTATTGTACTCATGCCACAATGCATCAATTCCTCTAGCCTAATAATAAACCTTCATATCTGGTGGAGCAACTCCTCTTCTCTTACCTTCTTCAAGAGTGTCTTAGCTATTTTCTGTCTTCTGTGTTTCTGCACAAATTTTAGGACAAGCTTATCAAATTTCACAAAAGCCCACTTGGGATTTTGACTGAGATTGCACTTCAGCTTGAAATTAATTGACATCTTTAGAAAATTTCATTTTTCAGGGGTGCCTGGGTGGCTCAGTCAGTAAAGCTCTGCCTTCAGCTCGGGTCGTGATCCCAGAGTCCTGGAATCGAGCCCCACGTCAGGCTCCCTGCTCCACAGAGAGTCTGCTTCTCCCTCCCCCTCTGCCTCCGCCTGCCACTCCCCCTGCTTGTGCTCTCTCTCTCTCTGTCAAATAAAAATAATGTTTAAAATATATATATTAAAAAAGAAAATTTCATATTTCATATACATGATATATGCCTCCATTTATTTAGATCTTATTTCATTTCTCAGTAGGGTTAAATGCTTTTCCATTTGGGGGCCTTCATCACTTTTGTTAGATTTATCCCGAGGTATTTGATCATTTTTATTCTAATGTAAATTCAATTTGTTTATTAGTGATAAACAGAAATACATTTTTTTTATATTTACCTGTGTTCAGCAAACTTGCTAAATTCACTTTCTAGTTGCAACAATTTATCTAAAATTTCTTTTGAATTTTCTACATATATAGTAATTGAAACTTCCAATAATTACAGCTTTACCTATTCTTTTTTAATCCTAATATTTTTATTTCTCTTTTGTGCCTCACTGCATTAGCAGGGATTTGTTATGTAATGATGAACAGAGATGATGATAACTGGTCTATTTGTCCTTTCCTACGAGCAAAGGGAAAGTTTTAACATATCCCTCATTACGCATGGTATTTCCTACTTTTTTTCTTTTTTAAAGATTTTATTTATTTGACAGAGAGAGAGACACAGCGAGAGAGGGAACACAAGCAGGGGGAGTGGGAGAGGGAGAAGCAGGCTTCCCACTGAGTAGGGAGCCTGATGTGGGGCTCGATCCCAGGACTCTGGGATCATGACCTGAGCAGAAGGCAGACGCTTAACAACTGAGCCACCCCGGTGCCCCTGTTTCCTACTTTTTAATAATAGAGTATTTTCTGTAGATACCTTCTTAGAGTAAGAAAATTTCTTTCTTGTTTATTAAGGTGAGTCTTTTTTAAAAAAAATCATGAATAAATGTTGGATTACATCCCATGTGTTCTGCATTTTTTGAGATAATCATATGGTTTTTGTCTTTATTCTGAATTATTGTATATTTTATTCTTTCTTCTTTATATACTGAGTTACACTGACTGATTTTTAAATATATTACCCTAATCTTGCATATCTGGAACATAATCAACTTGATCATGATGTAATAATTTATTGCTGGATTCACTTTGCTAGTATTTTGTTTAGGAGTTTTGCAACTACATTAATGGATAAAATTGGCCTGGAATTTTTCTTTCTTATCATGTCAGGTTTTAGCATTAGAATTCTGCTGACTTCTTAAAACAATTTGGGAATGTGCCTTCTTTTTCTATTATCTGAAAGAGTTTGTAGAAAATATGTGTTATTTCTTCCTTAAATATTTAACGAATTCAACAGAAAAATCATCTGAGTCTGAAGTTGTCCTTGTGGTAAGGTTTTTAATTACATATTCATATGAGAAGATACAGGGCTACTCAGATTCTTATTTTTTTTATATCAGTTTGGGTAAGTGGCATTTTTAGAAAATCTGTTCATTTCTTCTAAAATTTCACTCTGTAAGATTGCCACTGGGTTATTCATCACATTCCTTTATTATCTTTTAAATGTAGTGACATCCCCTGTGTCATTCCTGATATTGGTTATTTGTACTTTTTTCTTAATTACTTTCACCAGGATTTATTGATTTTATAGTCTTTTGGTGCTAATAATTCTATGGGATGTCTGTTTTCTATGTCATTACTTTCCTCTCTTATTTTTGTTATTTTCTTCCTCTTACTTTTTAAAATTTAATTGTCCTGGGGCACCTGGGTGGCTCAGTCGTTGAGTGTCTGCCTTCGGCTTGGGTCGTGATCCCAGGGTCCCGGGATGGAGCCCCACATTGGGCTCCCTGCTCAGCGGGGAGCTTGCTTCTCCCTCTCCCACTCCCCCTGCTTGTGTTCCCTCTCTCGCTGTCTCTCTCTGTCAAATAAATAAAATCTTTAAAAAAAATAAATAAATAAATAAAATTTAATTGTCCTTTTTTAACTTCTTGAAATTAATACTTACTTATTTTCAAGCCTCTCTTTTTTTCTGATGTATACATTTGAAGCTACAAATGTCCCTTCAAGCATGGCTTTAGCTGCATTCCACATCTGGCTTGTCATATTTTCACTGTCATTAATTTCTAAATATTAGCTAAGTTGAGGGGTGCCTGGGTGCCTCAGTCGGTTAAGCATCTCACTCTTGGTTTCAGCTCAGGTCATTATTTCAGGGTCCTGGGATTGAGCCCCAAGATGGGCTCCACGTTCAGCAGAGAGTCTGCCTGAGGATTCTCTCTCCCTCTCCCTTTGCCTCTCCCCCTGCTCATGTATACATTATCTAAAATAAATAAATAAATCTTTAAAAATAAGTAAATAAATATTAGTTAATTTTCATTGTTATTTCTTTTTTGACCCATGATTGCTTAATTTTTAAACATGGGGATTTTTCAGTTATCTTTTTTTGGGGATTTTTGGGGATTTTTGAGTTATCTTTTTTTGACACTGAATTCTAGTTTAATGTCACTGTGATCTGAAAATATACTCTGTATGATTTCAATCCTTTAAAATTTGCTGACTTGCTTCGACTAAACATGGGCAATGTTGGCAAATAGTCTATGTGCACGTGAAAGGAGTGTATATTCTATATCTGTTGAGTGCACTGTTTTATAATTAGATCAGGCTTGTTAATTAACTTTATTCAAATTGTCTATATCCTAATGGATTTTTTTTAAGATTTAAGATTTTAAGATTTTATTCTTTTTAAGCAAATTCTATAGCCAGTGTAGGGTTCGAAATTATAACCCTGAGATCAAGAGTTGCATGCTCTACTGACTGAGCCAGCCAAGCACCCCACCCTGATTTTTATTGTCTACTGGGTATATCAATTACTAGGATACATTATAATTTCTGATTATATCAGTATCTCTATTTCTCCTTGCAGGTCTTTTTTTTTTACATTAGATATTTTTTAATTATTTCAGAAATACTAGGACGGCTAAATGCAAATAACTAAAATTACTTTTTTTTAATTTAAATTCAATTAATTAACATATAATGTATCATTGATTTCAGAGGTGGAGGTCAGTGATTCATCAGTCTTATATGGTACTCAGTGCTCATTACATCACGTGCCCTCCTTAATGTCTATCACCCAGTTACCCCATCCCCCCACCCCCCTCCCCTCCAGCAACCCTCAGTTTCTTTCCTATGATTAAGAGTCTCTTATGGTTTGTCTCCCTCTCTGGTTTCATCTTGTTTTATTTTTTCCTCTCTTCCCCTATGATCCTCTGTTTTGCTTCTTATTCCACATATAAGTGAGATCATATGATAATTGTCTTTCTCTGATTGACTTATTTCGCTTAGTGTAATACCCTCTAGTTCTATCCACATCATTGCAAATGGCAAGATTTCATTTTTTGATGGCTGAATAATATTCCATTGTATATATACACCACATCTTTATCCATTCATCTGTCCGTGGGCATCTGGGTTCTTTCCATAGCTTGGCTATTGTGGACATTGCTGCTATAAACATTAGGGTGCAGGTGCCCCTTTGGATCAGTACATTTGTATCTTTGGGGTAAATATCCAGTAGTGCAATTGCTGGGTCGTAGGGTAGCTCTATTTTTTACTTTGCAGGTCTTACAATTGTGTGCATGTGTGTGTGTGTATGTGTGTTTACTAAGTGCATACACATTTAGAAATATATTTTTCTGATGAATTGAATTTAAATTTAAAAAAAGTAATTTTAGTTATTTGCATTTAGCCGTCTTAGTATTTCTGAAATAATTAAAAAATATCTAATGTAAATATCTAATGAAATATCTCTTTTCGTCTCTAACAGTCCTTCTTGCTTATAAAGGGTGTACTTTATCTGATACTAATATAGCTATGCAGGGCACCTGGGTGCCTCACTGAGTTGAGAACCCAACTCTGGATTTCAGCTTGAGTCATGATCTTGGGGTCATGGGATTTGGCCCCCCACTGGGTTCCGTGCTCGGCGTGGAGTCTGCTTGAGATTCTCTCCCTTACTCTCTGCCCCTCCGTCCACTAATGCATGCATGTGTTGTCTCTCTCTCACTAAAAGAAATAAATAAATCTTTAAATATTTTAAAGATATAGATAAAGCTATATAGATATATATATATAGATATATAGATACATAGATATATAGATATAGCTATGCAATGTTTCTTTTGGCTAGTGTTTGCATGTTATATCTTTTTACATCCTTTTGTGTTTGGCCTTTCTGTATCTTTTTAAATAGTGTATGTCTCTTTCTATGGACTCTGAGAAACAAACTGAGGGTTCTAGAGGGGAGGGGGGTGGGGGGATGGGTTAGCCTGGTGATGGGTATTAAAGAGGGCATGTAGTGAATGGAGCACTGGGTGTTATACACAAACAATGAATCATGGAACACTACATCAAAAACTAATGATGTATGGTGATTAACAAAATAAAAATTTTTTTAAATGTAAAAATAGTGTATGTCTCTTTAAAGCAGTGTATAGGTTTTTAAAAATTCAACCTGATTATCTTTGCTTTTATTTTTTTATTTTTGTTTTAGAAATTATAGTTTTTAAATGTTTTTATTTTTTATTTATTTTTATTTTTTTAAAGATTTTATTTATTTATTTGACAGAGACAGACACAGTGAGAGAAGGAACACAATCGGGGGAGTGGGAGAGGGAGAAGCAGGCTTCCTGCTGAGCAGGGAGCCTGATGCAGGGCTCGAGCCCAGGACCCTGGGATCATGACCTGAGTCAAAGGCAGATGCTTAATGACTGAGCCACCCAGGCGGCCCTATCTTTGACTTTTAAGTAGTTACTCCATTTATATTTCATATAATTGCTGATATGTTTGGGCTTAAACCTATTTTTTATTTGTTTTATCTACTATAGGATCCTTTTTCTCCATTTTCTACCTTTTTTTTTTTTTTAAAGATTTTATTTATTTATTTGAGACAGAGACAATGAGAGAGACAGAGAGCACATGAGAGGGGGGAGGGTCAGAGGGAGAAGCAGACTCCCTGCCGAGCAGGGAGCCTGATGCGGGACTCGATCCCGGGACTCCAGGATCACGACCTGGGCCGAAGGCAGTCGCTTAACCAACTGAGCCACCCAGGCGCCCTTCTACCTTCTTTTTAATTATCTGAGTATGTTTTATTATTCTAGTTCCCTTCTTTTAGCTTATTATTTCTACATTCCTTTACCATTCTTTTTTTTTTTTTTTTAAGATTTTATTTATTTGAGAGAGAGAGAATGAGAGAGAGCAAGCACATGAGAGGGGGGAGGGTCAGAGGGAGAAGCAGACTCCCTGCCGAGCAGGGAGCCCGATGTGGGACTCGATCCAGGGACTCCAGGATCATGACCTGAGCCGAAGGCAGTCGCTTAACCAACTGAGCCACCCAGGCGCCCCTTTACCATTCTTTTAAAGATTATCCAGAGTTTAAAACATGCATCCTTGACTTATTAATGGCTAATACAAATTAGTTTTTTTATCACTTCCTACACAATACGTGGATCATAGAATTTAACTTCCTTAATCTGTTCAGACTTAAGTTCTCCTTTGATCATATATTTTATTCACCATATATTTATAACAGGAATAATTACTATTATTTTGTAGAGTGAATATTTATTTATATCTAGTTACTTATTATTTCTATTGTTCTTCATTCCTTTCTGCATCTCTGAGCTTTGATCTGAAATAATTTTCCTTCTGTCCAAAAGATGCCTTTTAGGGGCACCTGGGTGGCTCAGTCAGTTTGGGCATGTGACTCTTGATCTCAGCTCAGGTCTTGATCTCAGGATTCTGAGTTCAAGCCCCACACTGGGCTCCACTCTGGGCATGGAGCCTACTTTAAACAAAGTGGGGGGGATGACTTTTAGGATCTCCTGTAGTACAGATGGGCTCATGATAATTTTTTTTTAATACTTTCAGTTTTTCTTCATTTTGAGGAATCCTTTAGGTAGATATAGAATTCACAATTAACAATTGTTTTCTTTCGGCAGTTTGAAGATCTCATGCCATTTCTTTTTGAATTCTATTGTTTCATTGAACAGTTGGTTGTCAATATTATTGTTGCTCCTTTGAAAACAAGAGTTAACTATTCTTCCAGTCCTGACTGCTTTTCAGCATGTTTTTGCTTTGTTTTCTGGTTTGTTTTTGTTTTTTTGTACTGAACCTGATTGCTATCTTAGGGCTTCTTAATTCTGCAGTTTTGTGTCACTTGTTAGTTTTGGAAAAATTTTAGCAATTTTTTCCAATTATTTCTTCTGCTCCATTTTCTCTGTCCTCTCCTACTGAAACTCCAACTACCTGTATATTAGGCCTTTCCACCATATATCATATGTCTTTAAAAATCCTGTATTTACTTTCCATCATTTTGTCTTTCCAGGCTTTATTTTGGGTATTTTCTTCTGCTCTATATTTCAGTTCACTAATTCTCTCTTCAACTGCATCTACCCCATTGAACCCATCCATTTTCAACACATTTATTAAAGTACAATTTACATACCATAAAATATATCTATTGTAAATGTACACGCAATGGTTTCAGCATATTAATTCAGTTGTGCAACCATCACCAGCACTATAACAGAGTCTTAGAGGACTTCCATCACCTCAAAAAGTTCATTGATTTATAAGTTATCTATTAAACTTCAGTAACTATATTTTTCAGTACCAGGTTCTTATTTATAATTTCCAGTTGTCTGGCAATTTTTTACATCTTATCTTTTAATTCTCTGAATATTTCAATCAGAGTTATTTTATTTTATTTTTTAAGATTTTTTATTTATTTATTTGACAGAGAGAGACACAGCGAGAGAGGGAACACAAGCAGGGGAGTGGGAGAGGGAGAAGCAGGCTTCCTGTGGAGTAGGGAGCCGATGTGGGGCTCGATCCCAGGACCCTGGGACCATGACCCGAGCCGAAGGCAGACGCTTAATGACTGAGCCACCCAGGCGCCCCTTAATCACAGTTATTTTAGAGACCATCTCTGATTAATCCACTATCTGGATTTCTTTTAGCTATATCTTTTTTTCTTCTTCTTCTTCATCTTTATTTCTCGCTTTAAAGAACTTCAGTCATCTAGATTTATAGAATACATCTATAAATCTTTCTGTCTCATTTATATTTCTTTTTAAATACACCAACAATTCTGTACATTTCTCAGTGCTCATCAATATAAGTGTGGTCTTAATCCTCCTTATCTATTTCACCCATCCCCCCACCCATCTCCCCTCTGGCAACCACCAGTTTGTACTCTGTATTCAAGTCTGGGTTTTTTTTTGTCTCTCTTTTTTTGTTTGTTCATTTGTTTTGTTTCTTAAATTCCACATGTGAATGATAAGATGTGATATAGATATAAAATGGAATATTAATTGGCCGTAAAAAAAAAACAAGATCTTGCCAGTTGTAGCAATGTGGATGGGCCTACAGGGTATAATGTTAAGTGAAATAAGTCAGAGAAAGGTATATTTTATTTGTTGGTTTTCTAAATCATGTCTTGTCTTCTCATATGTCTAGTTATTTTTTACCAGGGGACAGATCCAGTACATGAAAAACTCTAGTAAAAACATGAGGCTCTGGAAGATGTATCTTCCTCCAGAGAGGATTTTAACTTTTGTTTCTGGCAAGGAACTAAGCTAGGGACACTAATCTGAAAATATTTGATTTTTGGCTTCAGTCCCTGTGTGAGTTTTTCTATTTCTGGTTTATCTTGACTCAGGGTTCCAAATGAAAGCCCAGGTTGTTTACTAGGGCTTCTGCTCCTTGGCAGGACTTGAATACAGTTATAATGCCCCCAATCCCATGAGTCTGTTGAAAGCTCTGCTAAGTTTTTTAGTCTCTTGGCCACTAATTTTGGAAGTGACAACTGTCTCAAGAAAAAGATCCAAAAGCTATGCTCATCTCTTAGGGCTTTCCTTTCCCTGAATCTTGGTTTTACCATTCCTCATTGCTTTGATGACTCTCCAAGGCTTCCAAACTGACTTTTTTTTTTTTTCCTTTTTAATTTTAAGCAGCTTTTCTCAGCAGATAAGCTGGTCGGAACAAATCTGATCTACTATTGCTAGATACATTGACTACCACTGTAAGTAAGGTGACCATAATTTATCATATAAGCCAGGGTGCCTTTGAAAATAAAAGGAATCATTAAACTGAGGCAGTATGCATAAACCAAAACTATTACAAACAAATCAGGATATATGGTCACCCCAATAATACTGCATGGAGTACTCTGCTTTAAAAATATAGATTAATTTAATGGGGTGCCTGGGTGGCTCAGTCAGTTAAGCGTTCGACTCTTGATTTTGGCTAAGGTCATGATCTCGAGGTCATGGGATCGAGCCCCACATTGGGCTCTGTGCTCAGTGGGGAGTCTGCTTGAGGATTGTCTCTCTCCCACTCCCTCTATCCCTCTTCTTCTCTCCCTCTCCCTCTGTCCCTCCCCTGCTCATGCTCTCTCTCTCTAAGGATAAATAAATCTTTAAATATATATATATACAAATTAATTTAAAAATCACACCAGCCATATAAAAAATATGGAAGCCTTGCCTCTTCCCTCTGTGACTGAATACTTACTATTAAGGCTAAAAAGGAGCCCTTGCTCTAAGTAGGAAGAGACCACTCAGTAGCTCACTGCATCAAAAGAGGGGGTTAGCTATCCTACTCAGTCTGCTAGGTCCTGGGCTGTATATCTCATTAACGTCTTTGGCTGAGACTCGGTACCTCCAAAAGAGGAGCTTTGGAAACCTTTCCAAACATAAGAAAAAAAATCTAAAATTCGCATTTACTAGAGGTTTAGAATTGGGAAGAAAATGGACACAATTTCAAGAAGAGCCCTGTGCACCCACCCATCTACACTTCATCAATTTTATTAAAAGTGCTGTACTCTACTCTCACCTGCCAGAAATTCTATGCCCTGTTCCACAAGTGGAACAACATAAGAAGTGAAGGACTTGCTTTGTTTGGCTACTGAAGGAACCACATTTACCTGCCGGGTCATCTTCTAAAGTGAACTCCTCTGGGTTCAAGAGCTATTCTCTGCCCAGTGCCAGAGCTAAGCCCGAGGAGTTGCTCAGGCAAATAAAACATGGTCCATACCTAATTATAGACTCACCATGTCTTGTATTTTGCAGCCTGACCCTTCCTGGAATTTTGAGGATGCTATTCAGAATACCATTTCCTATTCTCCATCTGCATATTTTAGATGACTTGATTCAAAACAATGTTTTGAATATAAACAGCCCAACATTTTTCCAAAACACAGGCTTTATTGGCATATAAAGTAATTTGCCACATGCATTGTGCTTGCATCTGAGCAGGTGGATAATAGATTAGTTAGAGTTACTAAGATGTCAGTGTATTTTCCCATCCACAGTGCGGTGCAGTAGAGAAAGAAAACTATGCAATGAAAAGAAAACAAACGAGGATTCCAACAGTTTAACTCAAGTCCATATGTCATTCTCATTTACTAAGACCAATAGCAACAGAAAATAAAAATAGAGAATTGAAAACATTGAGCCTAGCAACAAAGTAGTAAGTTCAACTGAAGCAGAGAGTGATACTGAGGCCAATAACCCAGGGTCCAGTTCAACTGAGATTATCTGTGGCCCTAGAGAATATTTAAGAGCTACACTCTGCTTGTTGCTTTGCTAACTACTTGCCTGGAAAAAGGCTGGCTTCCATAAGCAAGACCTAAAAGCAAAGGAAAAGAAGTGAAAAGTCCCTCCTAAAGGACTTGAGATCGTACCAAGCCTTTATCCTTCCCATCCTACAAATGAACTAGAACCACCACTGTATCAATCACAAAATCAACCACAAAGGTCTTTCTCCACTCAAAGCAGTTTGTTTACACCCCCTCACCTGACTGGCTCTGGGGCAGGGTCTTATCTCACGCCCCTATACCCAGCTGCTCCCCAGTCTCTAGCACCCTGCAGACCTCAACAAGTATTTCCAGAATGACGGTATGAATTTTCAGAACAACCCAGAGGGTGCCGAGAGGGCTGATGTCAAGACATTTCAGAAGAAACAACTGAGACAGATTAAAGTGATCCCCCTGTGGAAATGCCACTATGGTGTGCAGTGCCCCCTCCAATTGTCAGGGGTTTCAGGTTTGTTTCTTCAAATTTTTATTTTGATAAATTTCAAGTCTAAGGCGAAAACGTGAAGGAGTAACATAATGAATAAGCTGCAGATCACAATGCTGCATCCCTAAAAGCGTTAGCAGTCATCTGCTTACAACAAGAACGTTCTCCTTTCATCTGAGGCTTAATTTCAGTAGAGCACGCTGTGTGTTCAAAACTACATGATAGGGGACATTTTCAAACGTTCAGCATATAATTCACACCCTCAAGGAAGTTATTATATAGTTGGGGGTTTAAACTGGATGAACATGAAATAATTCAGGATAATTAAATCCTAAACGTGGTGGCACTGATTCTAAGTGAAAAAGGAGCTCAGAGAAGTGAGGAAACAGGTTGGGCCAAAGTTTCAGAAAGGAAATGCATGACAGAGACAGACTGGCTGTTTATTACACCTGTTCTTCTTCCTCCTAGGCACACATCCAGACTACCTTTCCCAGCAACCCTCCTTGCAGGCAGATGTGGCAATCCTACCAAGTATTCGCTAATAACTGGGAAAGGAAGTGGAATGTGCCACATCTAGGATGGCCAGTAAAAACCTGTCACTCCTGAGTTTCTCCGTTCTTTCCCCCTTTTGCCGGTGTGATCCAAATAAGCACAATGACCTTGGGAGGCATTGGTTGAAAATGGCAGAGCCCCAGAATGAAAACTGCCTGGTTCCCTGGATCACCACCTGAATGAGAGCCATTCTCCATTCAGGACACCCACTTTGGATATATAAGGAATAAACTTGTATTGTTTTGATTCATTGCACTGTTGGTTTTATTGAAGCAGCTAGTATTACCTCAACTAATACAAGTTAGGGCTTAAAATAGGTGCAGAAGGAGGTCATATTTTGAAAATAATGATTGTGCTTTTTTTCTACTGCTTTATGCACACATGATCTTCACCCTAGTTGCCCAGGGGCATTCATATATCCAGGGACTATTGAAGAAGAAATACAGAGAAAGAAGGATGGGAGTTCTTTTTCTGGCACTATGGCAAAAAAAGATACCTGTCCAATCCTTGAAACAACTAAAGATGCCGGACAAAATACTTCCTCAAAATAGTCTGAAATGGATGTATGAGCCAACAAGAAAATGGGGCATACTCAGAGCATAACACTTACATCAGCTTTCACCTTGAAGGCATTTAACAAACTGAGTGAACTTGAGCTTCTGTTTTTACAGTATAGCAGAGCACAGGGGATGGCAAATAAACTTGGTAGCACTAACAAAGGCAGGACTCACCAAGGTACAAAGAAAGTATACTAGGAGGTGCTCTGCTATAGATAGAACTCCAAAAGGCTATCAGAATTGCCTGTCTCCAAAATTCGTGTTGAGTAGAGGAGAGAGAGTCCTTACTGAAAATCTGTAATCACAAGAGAGCCTTCACATGAGTTTTGAATACGAACTGATTATGTGATTGATCTCCCAAAACTCAAGTTGAAAATTTTAAGTCCTTGCTTTGCAGATTGTTTATGATACCATGCACCTGGCAGAAACAAATGCAAAATCTAGAGAATTCACCTCAATACAAACCTCAAAGAATTCCTACCTATCAAGTCTCAAAAAAAATTAGGTCACAGTAAAATAAAACAAAACCCACAAACACACACATGCATAAGGAAACAAAGCATCATGAACAACTAGCAAAAACAAGAGATGGTAGAACTGAACCCACAAAGACTTCAACTTTTAAAATCATTAGACACACAATATAAAATAAATGTTTAAATAATAGAAGGAAACAAGTATATAAGCTGCAAGCAAATCAGACAGATTGGATAGAGGAAACTGACAAATACTGAAAATATCTAGACTGTAGCATATAAAGATATTAGAGAGAAAGACAGAAAACATGAAAAAGAGGTTAAAACATAGAGAAGACAAAGAACAAAAGTCTAATATATACTTAATCTGAAATCCAGAAGTAGAAGAGTACAGAGCAGGGACAACATTCTGAGAATCTTCCATAACTGATGAAACAATTCAATCCATAAATTCACAAAACCCCAAAAATCCCATATGAAATAAATACATAAAAGAGAAATTCACATCTAGATACTTTATAATAAAATTGCAGAATACCAAAGACAAAATATCTAAGAGCAGCCATAAAGTACTATTGAATAAAGAATACCCTTCAATGACAAGTGACAATTAGATTTAGTATTGACTTCTCAGCAGAGGAAACCAGAAAACAACAGAACATCTTTAACATGTTGACAGAAAAATAACTAGAATTGTATACCTAGCAAACACAGATTTTATACCTAGCAAAACTATATTTTTAGAAAACAGAAAAAATAGGACTTTCCCACAAACAATAACTGAAATAGTTTTCCCTCAATTGATCCTCACTAAATGAAATCTAAGAAAAGAAGTGATCCAGTGGGGTAGGACTGGGGGCAGAGGAAGGAATTATAAACAAAGAAAGTAGTAAATATGTGGGTAAATCTGAACAAAAAGTTCTATTTTAAAATGATAACAGTAATGTCTAACATGTGAAGTTAAAAAAACATAAGATACACCTAAAACACTGAGCAAAAATGGGACCTAATTTGGGGAAGTGGGGGGTAGTGACTGGAGTTAAGTAACCTAAGATCCTTTCATTGTTTGGGAGGAAAGGAAAGATATGAATTAGTTTTAGACTTTGATAAGTATACATGCTAAAACTTCCAGAGAACCACTAAAAGAATAATAATAGTGTAAAACTTCTAAACTACTATAGAAAAATACATAAAATAAGAAAGGAAGGCTCATCAATTCAAAAGAAGGCAAGAAATGAAAGAAAAAGAAACACAGAAGAGGCAGGACAAATGGAAAGGATAAAATAACATGAAGGATAAATTGAAATATATCTGTAATTACAATAAATATAAACATTACATATTTCAGTTAAAAGATATTTACAGACTGCCTAAAAACAATATCCACCTATAGGTCACATATAAAAGATACATCCAAAATACTAGGATACAAAGAGTTTAAAAAAACAAAGGATGGAAAGACAAGTAGCAAAAGTTAATAAAGAGGAAGCTGAGGGGTGCCTGGATGGCTCAGATGGTTGGGTGTGTGCCTTCGGCTCAGGTCATGGTCCCACGGTCCCAGGATCGAGCCCCACGTCGGGCTCCTGGCTCAGCGGGGCGTCTGCTTCTCCCTCTCCCTCTGCCTCTCCCCCTGCTCATGCTCTCTCTCTCTCTGTGTACCTCCGTGTCTCAAATGAATAAGTAAAATCTTAAAAAAAAAAAAAAGAGGAAGCTGGTATGTCCCATGGTTGTCTAGTGTTGTTGCATGAACATCAGACAAAATATACTTAAGGACAAAAAACAGCATGAGTGTTAAAGTGCATTCCTTCATAATAATAAAAGATTCAATTCTCCAAGATGACAGAAGAATTCTAAATATATACATCAAATAATGTAACTTCAAAATATATCAAGAAAAGTGATAAACTATTCTCAGTGAGAAATTTTAATACACTTCTCTCAATTAAAAATAGATCAGCAATGGGACGCCTGGGTGGTTCAGTCGGTTAAGCGTCTGCCTTCGGCTCAGGTCATGATCCCAGGGTCCTGGGATCGAGTCCCGCATCAGGCTCCCTGCTCTGCGGGGAGCCTGCTTCTCCCTCTGCCTCTGCCTCTCTCTCTCTCTGTCTCTCATGAATAAATAAATAAAATCTTTAAAAAAAAAAAAAAATAGATCAGCAAAGTATCGATAAAAATAGTAAAGATTTAAAGACTAGGTTAACAAGCTTGATTTAATGTTCCATAATTGACATCATAAGACTGTGTTCTATGACAAAAATGCAATTGTTAGAAATCAATAATGAAGAAATAACTTGAAAGATACAAAACACTTTTAAATAATCCATAGAACAAAGAAAAAGTCATAATAAATTTAAAAGTTAATTAGAACTGAACAACAGTGAAAATGTTACATACTATAACTCCTGAGATAGCACTAACTCAGTACTTAGAAGGTCATTTATAGCTTGTATTTCTGTATTAGAAAAGAAAACTTCAGGGGCACCTGACTGGCTCAGTTGGAAGAAGTTGTATTTCTTGATCTCAGGGTCGTGAGTTCAAGCCCCACGTTGGGTGTAGAGATTACCTTAAAATAAAATCTTAAAAGAAAAAATAGAAAACTCAAAAACTGCCATCTCAGGAAGTTAAAAAATAAAATAATAAACACAAAAGAGTAAAAACAATAAAGATACAGCGGAAAATAAACAAAGAGATACTACAGAGATCTAAGAAACTAAGTTTTTTTGGAAAACACTAGATGAAAAGCAAATAGGAACGTCACAAAATGAAGAAACATACATGACCAATAAACTTATGAAAAGATACTCAAACTTATTAATAACCAAAATAATTTAAATAACAATGAGATTATTTCACAATTATACTGGCAAAACTTTTAAAGTCTGACAATATTAAATGTCTTGAGAACATGAAACAACAGAAAAATATATTCACTACTGGTGGGAATGTAAATTGGCCCACGCACTTTTGAAACCAATTTGCATTAAGATGCTTATACCTTATGAACAGAAATTCCATATCTAGACAATTACCACGATGCAGAGGCTTTCCATTTTTTTGTTCCCATTTAAAAGAAACATATTTTAAACCATGAGACAGTACACACACACACACACACACACACACCTATAATGTTTCCATTTATATGAAAGCAGGCAAAACTAAACTATATGTAGTTTTGGGCTAAAAAAAAAGTATGTGATAAAACTATAAAGAAAAACAAGGACACAAACCAGACAGAAACCCCACACATCTACTCGCATCCCAGAAACTAGAGTTTTGCCATTCTTAGCAAAAGACCAAAAAGGGGGGGGCGGTCTTCGAAATGTGATTGTTAGCTAAAACTTGCACAGAATGTACACAGGTGGGAAAATAGTAGACTGTGCCACAGGCAGAAATTCCACAGCCTTGAAAGTCAGGCTTTGTCCTGGGACAGGATTTTCCACCATTTACCAGGAATCTGGAGGACCCAACTCAAAGAATCTACCGGAAGACAGTGGAAGATGCTACTTTTACCCATCAGGGACAGGGAAGTCCCTAATCTCCCTACCTTGATGGTGCAAGGAAGTGGTGGTGAAGGGGAAGCTAAAGAGGAATCCACCCCTTTCTGGGTCCAGATAATTATAGGAAAGAAATAGGAGAGAAGAAAAGAGCATAGTGGGGTATTTCTTGCTTGGCCTGACCTACTCCTGGGTGATTCTGCCTCCTGACTGGAGGAAGTACACTGGGTGTAGAGGGATGTCCTTGTGCCCATATTCCTGCACCATGTGGAGCCCTGAGAAGAGATGGCCTGCACCAGTGTGGGGCACAGCTTCATCAGCCCAGTGCGACAGCATGCTCAAGCAGAGGGAGCAGTGAGTGGAGGTGTTGGGGTGGGAGGAGGAGGAGGAGGAGGAGGCTGAGCTAAGAACCATGCACTTGCCTTGAGTTGGCTGTGGCCAGAGGAGGGGATCCCTTGCCAAGACCACCAGACCAGAAGGCTGATGGAGGATGTGGCTAAAACTCAGAGTTTGCTGCTCATGGGAGCTGAGGTGAGACTAAGTCAGCAGGGAGTGTCACAGTGAGGTTTTTTAAATTAAATAAAATAGAATAAAATAAAAGAGAATGGAGACCAGAGTGCATGGAGTGTAGCAAGAATAATACTATCTTCTGTATGGTCCATCCATGTATACAATGTCCATATGTGCTTACTAGGATCTTCTGACAATGTATCTATCTTTTTTTAAAAAAAAGATTTATTTTAGAGAGAGAGAGTGAGAGTGGTGGGGGAGGGGCAGAGGGACAGGGAGAGAGATTATCTCAAACAGACTCCCAGTTGAATGCAGAGCCCGATGTGGGGCTCGATCCCACAACCCTGAGATCATGACCTGAGCCGAAACCAAGAGTTGGACGCTTAACCGACTGAGCCACCCAGGCACCCTGACAATGTATCTGTATCTTACTGTGGGTCTTTGAAAACCCCTGGGTTAGATTATGTGTAATAAGAGTCACAGGCTTCAACTGCTAGTATAACACAAGCAGCACCAGTGGGCAAGAGACCCAGTCCCCAAGAGCAGAGGTCACCCCACCTACGGAGCCTGAATCTGCTCGTCCTCAGGAAGAAATACAAGGGAGGAGCATGCTTGACACTCCTTCCCACACACACACCATCACAGGGAAAGGAGCGGGGACAACATGAGCGAATGGGCAGTATTCTCCCAGGAAGACTAAGAATTCCTGTAAGGGACTGTTTGGATTATCTGACCGCACTAAGTTTTAAAATAGATAGGATCAAAAGTTATTATTCTTTTTCCTGATAATCAACGGGTGCGTGCTGGGGAAGAAGGTTCGCTGTAGGAAAAAAAGGAATAAATTGCATTTTCTCTATACACTGGAGCTGCAGGATGGGTGAAACTGGTGTCCTTCCAACATGTGAATGGAGGAAGAAGAAGGTTGTGGTCAGGGGATCATAGGAACTAGGAACAATATAAACAAAGGCAGCGGAGCTGAAAGGGGCAAGGCGAGTCCGGGGTCCAGTGCCAGAGGCATTCCCTGAGCCCTAATGGGTAAGGCCAGGTCACAGAAGGTCTTGCCGGACAGAGGAAGACAGACTTGGTAAGGGGAGCCACAGAAAGCCATCACAGGTTCTCAGTGGCTGAGGGACTAACACCAATAACAACACAACAATACAAATCACTACGGTAAGTTGCAACTATGTGCCAGGCTCTGTGCCAAGCGCTTCTCGGGGACTCTACGATTAACCTTCACAATAATCCGTTCCGGATTTCCACATTACTGAGTCTTCTTTCCATATCACCGGGTCTTAGGTCAAGGTCACACACAGCTCTACGTGGCAGAGGCACTTCCAGAGCGTTTTGGGGGGAGACAAGTCTTCAGGAGTACAGGGGAAGGAAAGGGAGCGGGAGGGACAGAGCCCCTTCGAGGTGACCTGCGGTCTCCCAGGCGCAAGGCTCCAGCACTCAAGATGAGGAGATGAATAGAAGGTGCATTTCCAAGAAAGCAGCAAGCAGCTCTGGTGATAAATGAGATACATGGATGGAAAGCAAGTAAGTGTCCAAGTGTTCCAACCTGGGAAACAGGATAATGCTCGTAACAGAGGAAAAACAACAACAAAATGAATGCCCTCGTTGAACATTTCTGCCCGAATGCTTAGACTCAGAACTGGCGCGACTTCTCCTGTTCCTGTTTGTTTGGACTAAAAACCACTCTCCCAGGGTCTTCATTCATTTTGAAGTTCAGAGGATTACTAAAAATGATTATTCTTCTAAAACGTCTACATCTCTGACCCCGTAGAAGGAGCTGAAGAGTAGAGTGGTGGCAGGAGCTACGGATGCCCTGGTCACTTCCCTTTCGGGCCTGACATCCTAGTGCACACCAGCCCAACCTCCCACTGCTGCTAAGGGCATGAACAAGTCCCCACAAATGTTCTCTGGCTGAAGCCTGTTCTGCCAGCTTGCAAGAAGCAGAGCTCTGGGCTTAGATGAGAAGCCAAAGGGACCCCGCTCCACTCGGTCTCTATCAACCCATATGGGGTTTGTATGACTTAGGGGTAGGGGAGCCCCAAGAAGGAGATACCAGACAGCCTGCTAATCTGACAAGGTAAGCCCCCTGTTTTTTATTCAGAAAATAAAGGGGATGTCATTGTATTTGAGTTTGTTGGGCAGCTCCTATGAATTACAAAAGTGAATGTTGTCTAGGAAATCCGTTTCTGCGGAGCCCACAACAGAAAGATGAAGTGCAATATTTGGCTAATTCAGGAAAGTCATATCCCTGTGGTAAGAGCCTTTTGTTTACCAAGTAGGTGAATGTGCTCAGAGGTAGATGAAGGAAAATTCAAAAGATGAAGAGGAATTAGCATAGTCTCTGACAAGGGAACTACAAAGTCCCTTGCAACCCTACTGGCCAGACGTGGGAACACAGAACATCCACAAGCAAAACCCTGTTTCTTGTCAAAGTTATATCAAATATTCCCTACCCCACCCTGTGATTTTTTTCCCAGGAGGAGATTCCATTTCGAGCATGGAAGGGGAAGTCATCAACCCTGGAACAGAAACAGTTGAACAGTTGTGAGGTAGCCAGTGGGGTGGAAAAAATGCCTGGAATTTGGGAGTCAGAACTGGCTGGTGACCAACGAGTATGTGGCCCTAGGAACACAGGGCCTCAGTTTCTTTATCTGTAAAATGGGACATTAATGCATATTTATCATTACTTAGTAGTAACAGTGGTAGCAGTATATGAATACTAGGTTATTATAAGAATCAATTAAAATCATATAGGGGAGGCAGCTTTAAAAAAAAAAAAGATTTTATTTATTTATTTGAGAAAGAGAGAGGGAGAGAAAGAGCATGAGCAGGGGAAAGGGCAGAGGGAGAGGGAAAGGGAGGGAGAAGTAGATTCCTTGCTGAGCGCAGTGCCTGAGGCAGGGCTCCATCCAGGACACTGAGATCAAGACCTGAGCAGAAGTCAGATGCCCAACCCACTGAGTCACCCAGGCACCCTGGGGAGGCATCTTTTAAAGGAAAGCCTCTTACTAGTGTGATATGATTTTTCTGTTACCCAATACTGCTAAACTTACCGAGAGCAACTTATTTCTTTTTCAAGAGACCACTATAAATGCTAAACCTAGTCCCCACGAAACAGTATGACTACCTTAATTTAGAGATCTGTATTAACTAGTCATTAAACAGTAATTGTTTTAAAGGCTGCAAAAATGTTAAGTTTACTGAATCAGAAAATATCAGGGTGTGAAGACATAACCTGAGATTATCTGAAATCTAACCTTGTATAATATACTTAAGTCCCCTCTTCAAGGAGAACTTGCTGCTATCCGAATCTTAAGAAAGGTACACAGCACACACTCTATGTAACATCTTAAGTCCTACACTAGCAATTTCTGCCAGGTCCCAGTAACTGGACCGAATCCTTGAGTTAAAAAAAAAAAGTCCCCAAGAACATCGGAGTTTAAATGCTCACTCAAGAGGAATCATTGGTCTATTTTCATGAATATGCCTTGGGACAGTTCCATTGGATTTCTGCGTACACATTCATTCTTCTTTGAAATGCAGTGGGAGGAGGAATAAGATAGCTTTAAACAGCCTACACATGAAAAGCTTTCTTCCACACAATTCAACAAATAAAAGTTAACCACAATCATTTTCTCCCCATCCACCACCGCAGCCAACTATTCTGTGCTCATACTAGTTTCATCTTTGTAGAGGAAATATTTTCTTAAAAATAGAAAAAGTTCCCCGGGGCGCCGGACTGGCTCAGCGGGTAGAGTCTGTGATGCTTGATCTCAGGGGCGTGAGTTCAAGCCCCACTGTGAGTGTGGAGCCTACTTTAAAAGAAAAAGAAAGAAAGAAAGAAAGAAAAAGAAAAAGTTCCAGCACAAACTGTTGGAAGACCTGCAACTTCCCAGAACACTGATCATTCTAATTGCCATTTCCAACCTCATGCGGGTAACAGGGACTGCAAACCCCGCGGAAGTAATGGGAGAATGTAGAGAGGGGTCTGCCCTTCCTACTTCTACAAACAGCCCCACTGCACATCCTCCAGGAAACGATGCAGGGAGGATGGCTGTGGCCACAAGGAACACGATGCACTCCAGTCTGCCTGAAGGGTCCACCGATTTCTCCTCACCTCCATAACTGTGCACGCGTGAATTGAGTGGTCATGAAAATCCAGAGTGGAACCGAAGGGGATTTCTCTGTCCACCACCCCTAGAAATCTTAATACTCGTAGCCATGGGATGTGAGCGAGGAGAACTGAGCCCAACCCCAATGCTGCCATTTTAGTCAATCGCACAAGAGAGGAGATAATGCAAATATATTTGATGATATTCAAATATCATCTGTGTGTTATCATTTTACTCAACACGCAAAACATGACTGAGTCTGCCAAGCAGATTATATAGCTTGGCAAACTTTCATTTCATGAACGACACTTAATATGAAATAATTTTCACTGACAAATAGAGTAACAGTGATATAACAGATCCCGAGGTGGCAACAGAATAAATCCATGTATTCTGGAATAATCCTAACTAAGTACTCTCAAATATGTCTATGCAATATTCCCATAGCTTATAGGGAAAGGGGGCCCTGGTTTGTAAGTAACCCCTAAAAACATCCTTTCCCTTCCCTTATTAGAGACTGGTCCAGGGCTTTGCCATATTTACGGCCAGCCGAATCATTTGCTATAGACACACTGGCTTATTAAAGTACATTGTAGTACGTGCCTTTTTCCTACTCACTCTGAGCACAAGCACCTCTTAAATTATCAAGGCAAAAGTTCTCTCTTCAGCTAAGAGGTTCTGGGGGCTCTGCAAGCCATTCTCTTGGGTCTTCTTTAGAGAATATTTTGGACACTTTAAAAGCAGTGATTTTCAGATTGTTACACAGAGGTAGCAGGGTTCTAGGGTGAGCCCCAGGCACAGCCCAGGGGAAGACATCAGGCTCTGGGCTCCTGGTTCTTGGTTTCCCCCAAGCAGCTCTGTTCCTATTCCGCTCATGGATTAAGGTCTTGCATAAGATTCCATTCGGTGCTAAATATAAAACAAAAATGATGTCTTCAAAAATGTGTGAAAACCATTGCAACAGATCATTCTCTCCCTCAGACACTCTTACCCATCCCCCCCAGGGCTGTTTCCTTCAAATGCAGGTTTATGTACTTCTTTTCCTTTAAAGAAGCTCACCCTTGTTTTCTCTTCCAGAGTTTGAAACATACACAAATTAAAATAACTAAATGTGTTTATTGACAATATCCAAAAAGCAATCCAGAGTTTTGCACAAGAAATCTCTTCAAGGTTAAGATCTGGTTTTCTCACATGGACTGTACACTGGATTTAGCACTGCCCCCCCCATTTCTGATTCTCCCCCTACACCAATCTTTTGCCATCAGCAAAGTAGGCATATACCTGACATTCAGTCTTTATGAATTTTCTTCTGATAAGCAAAGAAAAGAATGAAGCTGCTTCTCTCCCTTTACCTCACCATGAAACTGGCATTTGGTTGGTATTCTGAATGATTAGAAATTTGGCACAGCTATCAAAAAAATGCCAGCTTCAGTGAGTATGTGTAGATCTGACAATTGAAAATGAATTAGAATATTATTGAACATCTTGTTCATTTGGATTGGTAAAATAAGTTGTACACAGTAAAATAATGACCAATTTTTCTAATCCCAAAGTCAAAAATAAATAAACAGAAATGCCAAAGATTTGGAGTCGCTTTAGAAATTCTGAGCAAACTATTTGACAGACAATGGAGAAGGAAGGCAGATTCTAGAAACCAACAAATCCCATTCATTTCCTTCAGTTTGTAAAAACAAGCAACTGACTTGCTTCCTGCCAATGACCATACTTACAGATAAGAAAGCTCCCTGCAGGAAATCCTTTGCTAAAAGAGAACCGTTGTGCCATTAAACACAACCTTTTTCACCAAACCCCAATCAGTTAAATATTTAACAACATGGGATCATGAAATATATATGCTGAATCAACACAGCAGGTGATTGTTATACCGCTGCATTTATTCTAAAGTCCATACTTCCTATGGCATAGGGGCAGGATGTTATATAAACATTAAAATACACTCAGGATTCTTTCCACTTTCTCTCTTCCCCCATGCAATTAGTTGATAAAAACAAGGAAAAATTGTCTTCTTTTTAAAAAGATCAAAGTGTTAAGTAATATTTAAAACTGACCAATTTCAATTAAGATAAAGCAAGACAATGCTATAAATCATGATTAGAAGGAAGATATTACTAAATGAATATCAAGAATTTAGAATTTAAAGACTACCACTGACAAGATTAGAGAAACCTAAGAAACACTTTGGCATTATATTTACAAGCTTCCATGTTGACCGTCCAAGTCAAAATTGAGGAGAGGGCCTCCTCGGTTATTTTTCACTCAGCAAAGTGAAAAGGGGGAGGGTCTCCAAACTTTTCTCCCTTCTTCCCCCTCCTCACTGAAACCATTACCAAGATATCGGAAATAGTCACAACTCTGATTTTGAAAACTTAAAACTAAAAGCACTCTCCTCATCTACAAAAGAAGAGGAAACTTTTCTAAGTTAATCAAATATGAACTGCAGTTTTTGAAACAGTTTAGCTCTACTTAGTCAGAGCTTTCCTCTCCCTGCTCAGCTATTGAGAACACCCTCCCCTGTACTTTGCAAATCACCAGCCAGTCGATTTGCCTTAGTTCAGGGTTCCAAAATGCCAGTTCTTTGAATTCAATTGCTACAGTTCAACTTCGAACCCTCTCGCAAACATAGACTCTTCATTATACCTTCCCCAAGTGACTCTTCAGCCACGGGCAACACTCCAGTCTTTATGGCTCTAAAAAGAGCTTCGTTCTAACAGTAGGACCTACAAATCAGTTTGATTCCACAATGAAGTGCTCAAATACCTTCTTCGCTTTTCCTTGCACAACTCAGAGGTAGCCAACCGCTAAGTAAGCACGTGTGCTCATCCTCGCTTTAAGGTTTTTTTTCCCTCACATATGCTTAATAAAACACGGTTATGAAATCCAGGAGACTGCATTTTTGGTTGTTGTTGTAAAATGACCTTGATTTGACAGGCATGGTCTCGGGTTTCAGCAGATGCTGTGGGAAAGCTTACAGAAGCCAACATGTTCTCCAGGCATCTGTGATGACATGCAGGTTTTTTTTTTTTTTTTAAGTGGTGGTTATGGTAGTGTATGTGTGTGTTGCGGGGGGGGGGGTTACTATTCTCGGTTTCCATGACAACCATGTCTCCACTCATAGGTTATTAGATACCATCCACTTCCTGTGTCTAAATTTTTAAGCCAATCAGAAAAGTGTTTATCCATTTAACAACTTCTGAGATAGTGCTTCTTTAATTGAAGTGCTTTAAGGCTCAAATAAAGATGTCCATGGGTCTTATACATATTTTTGTCTTATAGATACACAATGATTTACTAATTTCTGTTCTTATAAGGTGAAGAATGCCCCTTTTCTCGGACGTGAAATGCATTCTCCCAAACAGATGCCACAATTTCTTATCATAGTGTGCAAGTTGATTTTGATTGTTTGCTCTTAATTGCCTTTTTCTTTCACTGTTGCAGACTTAAATTTAGTGCATGAAACATGTTAATGCACAGGACACTTAAATGATCAAAGTAAAGATCCAGCTAGACATCCATCTGCTGCTGGTGCTGTTTAAATATTCGGGTCAAAAACCGCCTAGGAAAAATTATTCTAAGTTGAACAACTTTGCATCATACAGCTCCTGAGGAGAAATCATGGAGAATGTATTGTAAAGTGATATGTCTATAAATGTAAGCTAGTAGCTGACGTCTGCAAAGAAATTTGTCACCAAAATGGCCTACTTTATCCGGTTAGAAACAACAACGAAAAATTAAACATAAAGGTTCTCTCACGAAAATTGCACCCGAAATTAAAAAGCAATCTTGCAGGAATCTGCGCACTGAGAAGGCTAATCTGAAAATTACAGCAGGATTTTAAAAGAAGGTTTGGGGTGGCTGTTTTCCTAAGTCTCAATCTAGCTGACCAATCAATGTGAGAGTTGAAGTGGTTTGTAGGCATCTGTGCAGTCTTCCGCTCTGCACTCTGAGCTGCTCTCCCCTCTCAAGGCAGAGCTGGTGATCAATGAAAAACAGGGAACAAAAGGAATATAACAGGATGTCTTCCTTTGCTAAGGAAAATGATTCCCTTTTTCCTCAATGAGCCAGTAGCACCCAGCCTACAACAGCTCCACATGGGAGCTCCCAGCAGACCAGTCCACGGGCGGCACATTTTACATTTGCAATCGTATGTCTCAACTGCTAGCAAATGTGTCACCTTAAGCACATCCTGTGACAGAGGGCTCCCCGAGCCCCATGGATTGAAACTCATAAATTAAGTAAATTAATAATCCCGCAATTAAAAGCTGCCGAGAAAGACTGCCTTGCCCTTCCCCAAATGTCATCCCAGGAGTATAAACAAAGCATGAAAAATAGTCTCTTCAGCCTCCCAGCCAGGAATCATGGTTTTTCTCCTCAAAGCAACGCTTCTCCGAAAAGAGAAATATTCTTGCTGCCCTCAAAGGAAACTCTCATCTGTAGATGTCATATTAGGATAACCAGTTACAGTGTTGGAAAAGAGGTTGAAACTGCCCACAGATTTGACACTGTTTATAATTGATAGCAAAACAGTTGCGACAGCAATGCTGTAAACTCTGCCGGAGCCAAACTCCACATTTAACACGTTAGTTCCTTGAAAATAAAAGTAACGCCTGGGGAGCCCACAGAAGTAAAGCCCTAGGAAGTAATTAACAGAATTACATCAATTATTTGATAATTTCTTAAATTATTCATTTGTCTTCTATTTTAAAAGAAAATTTTTTAAACGGCTATTCACAAATTCCTGAGAAACTTTTTTTTTTTTAATGAACTTACTTTTGAGCCAAAACTAATGAAAATATTCAACTTGCTATCCCTGGATCTTTCCCATTTGGGCTGCACGCTATAAATCAATCTGAAACCAGGTGGAAATATGGGGGTGGACACCTTAAAAAAATCAAAGGGTGCCCCAAAATGCAGCAGCCAGAACAGTGAGGGCTTCTCGTGACAATGCTGAGCCAGAGCAGAAGCTCGGGAGGCAGGAAATGAGCCCCATTTTCGTTACCTTCGATCGCCGGCCCCCCCCCCCCGCTGCTTCTCGCGGGCCGCATTGGGGGGCTGCGGCGGCGCTGGACTCGCCGGTGGCCCCGCCGCCGGGTCGCGCCGTCTCCCGGCCGAGCTGCAGCCGATCGCGGCCGGAACCCCGGCTCCAGCCCCGGCGCCCGCCCGGGGTCGGCGGCGCGGCTCCCACCCGGGCCCGGAGCCCCGCTGGGTCCTAGTGCGCGCCGCGCGCCCGCCGGCCCGCCCGCCCGCGGCCGGGGCTGCAGCCCGCACGTACGGCAGGCAGCTCGGGAGCATCGGGAGTCCCCCGCGAAACAGAAAAACCCGCCGGCCCCTTTCAAAACCGGACACCGTGTGTGCGGATGAACGGCGCTCGGTGTCAAATCCTGGCATAAGATGTTGAAAGAAACACGCTGGCTACAACTGAACTCACTGGAGGCGGATGTTAGTATCTGCAGCCCCAGTGTAAAGCTTAGGGCAGTAACTGGTTTCCGTACGTTTGCCTGGTGCACTTGTGATTCGGTACCTTCACAGATGGTAAGGGACAGTGTGGGGATCCATAAGACAGATTTCAAAAATATAAGGCAAAAAAAAAAAAAGATCGAAAATTGGTGTGTTTATAGCAGTATTTTACAGTCTTCCAATTTTTTGTTGTCTAACAGGTCCTCCTTTGCATTTCTCTTACTTTATCGTATGCTATTTTAAATAACAAAGGCCCATATGGCTAAACACGTAGTCATTTGATTTTCAAAAGACCTCAAAAATTGCATCAAAATATGCACTCATGTATCTCCTAAGAAATCAATGAGAAAGAATTAATGGTAGCATATGGTGTGCCTCATAGAGAAAACTTAATTACAAATTAAAACAAATGTGAAAATTTACAAATTCAGTAACTGAAAGTAAATTATCGTCCTAGATGTATACACAAATCAGCTTATGAACAATTAGGAAAATGTAAGTTCTAGGTTTCTCTTTTAACCGCAGAAAGGGTGTTACATGAACCTCTATAACAGATTCCCCTCACTGTCCCCAAAAGAGCTTTCAGCGACCTCTTAGCACGTTCATTTACTGCAGCCCACCTGGAAGGCGACATTTAAACTTGCAAGTGCTCATTTAAGAGGACAATTCTATTAGCCCTTAATTCAAAATAAAAGTGCTTTAGTTTGAAGGGCCTGTTTGAAAGGCTTCAGGACTGGGAGCTTGCTTTCAGTCATTGATATCACCAAGTTTTAAGGTCACAATTCTGTAAAACTGCTAAGAACAATGGTGCTGTCGTTTGACACCAAAAGGAAAATCAAATATGTGTTTTCTGAGTTCTATTTCTGGAGCAGAAAAAGTCCCTTTAAGAATTACTCGTGCCCACCTCCTTCCTTCCCAATTATAGCAAATATATGTAATGGAAGATTTTTAGTATTAATTAAACATCAAAGACACCTTTTCTGCTGCCTTATGTCCACGCAAAAAAATAGTTGTAATACGTTACACTTGTCGATCCTCAAAGTACTTGCCCATACATCGCTCTCAGGTGATCTTTACCACACCTCTGTGATAAAACAGACATTTTAATCCCCGATTTTCAAATGAGATAGTGGAAGTCCCGAAGGATAAAGCGACTTGTCCGAAATCACACAGCTGGTATGTGGAGGAGCTGGGGTCTCAACCTCAGTCCCCAACACTTCTAACAACCTCTGCTTTCCCAAGTGCGCCACCTGCCCTCCCAATGATTTCCCCATTAAGCACTGCTGTAAAGGAGGTATCGGAAACCAAAATGCAAAGGTTTCTGCAGCCACCATTTCTTACCTGTATTAGAAGAGCAATTAACCAGAATGGAAACAAGAGGATAGTTGAAAATATTTTCGTCTCTGCTAAATGAGAATGCTGGCTGGTCAGATTTCTGTCCTGTGACTGTCCAGGGCACCCTGTCCAGGGCAGGCAGAAAACTGGAAAACTCTGGGGCTGAGGAATGCTCCCGCGACCTAGGCACCTTTGCTTCTTATCAGAGACTGAGATCCGCTTGGCACACAGAGGAGTGAGGTTCTCGCAAGTGGAACTTGGTTTTCTACGTGCAGTCTCGGCAGGGACCGTCCTCGAAAAATCCTGGACCTCAGGTGTCTCAGAGACCAGGTGTCCTATTAGTGAGATGGAGGGCGTCCTGGCCCAGACCTGGTGACACCCGGGTGTGACTTCCCTACCCTCCTGCACTCCTGGGAAAGCCACATTCAGTTCCGTTTGTGGCAGTCCACTGCCTCCTCCCCTCGGCTGCAAGGAAATGTAACTTCTCTGATGATGTGTCCCACCCACTTAAATACCAGCAGGTGAGGGCCGGGTGACATTTAGCTGAAAAGACAGAGGCATTTTATTCTGAAAAATTATGCATTCCTTTCCTTGGGCAGCTCATGAGGACGAGGCTGGGCGTAGCAGCATCGTTGGAAGATGCAGATGACCTTCTTGAGGAACAACTCGAAAGGATTAATGTAAAACTTACTTGATGAATTAATTGGATCCCTTCGTTGAAAACTGGTCTAATTAGTTTGTAGTCACACCGTCCACATGGCCTTCAAATGTTGCAAATGCGAGGCTCAGAGTAATCTTAGCAGCAATAGGAGGTTGTGAGAAGCTGAAAAGACATGCTGGTGCTGAGCAATTCCTCAAAGCTAGAGCATCCCAGAAGAGGTGCTGGTCCAAAGAAACTGTCATTCATTCATTCGTTCATTCACTCATTCACTCAATTGTGTCTACCTCACACGTCGAAAACCTAATATGGTCAAGGTACTATTCTAGGCTCTGGGTATAAAAAATAATGCCCTCACGGCCCTCATCATCATATGGAGCCCAAGCTCAGGCAAACATTGCTCAACAGAGGTGTAGTGCTATAGTAAAACTACATCTCAGGTGCTATGGGTTCAAAGGCCAGCTGTCCCAGTCATGGGCCACTTTGTCTTTAGAGCCATTCTCAGGGGTGCCCTGTGCTCTGTACGGCGAGGAGCAGATTTGCAGGCTGAGTTCACAGACCCCTGGGTCGGCTGGTTAACGGCGAGGTATGGTCAACAAGAGGTACTGAAAGAAGAGTGGAGGTTGGGAGGAAAGAAGATAAAGAATTGGGGCGCCTGGGGGGCTCAGTCAGTTAAGCATCTGATTCTTGGTTTCGACTCAGGTCATGATCTCAGGGTCAACAGGGAGTCTGCTTCTCCCTCTCCCTCTGCTCCTTCCCCTCCCCCGCTCGTGCTCGGGCTCTCTCTCTCTCAAATAAATAAATAAAATCTTAAAAAAGAAAAAGAAGATAAAGAATTTCTTCACCTACTTCTTGCCTCTGACAGCATCTGCCACAGTGGCGGCAACTGGCTGAGGCTTCTGCCAGGTGACCCCAACTCCTGGCTTGGGTAACCCTGCCACATTCTGCTAACATCCCAGCTTAGGAATGTTAAGGGCTTTCAGCTGAAATGAGTCTTTGGGTAACTTCACCTTCCCCTGTTTCCATCTCAGAATGTTAATGGCTTTCTGCTGAAATGAATCTTTGATAGCTTCACCTTCCCCTGTTTCCGTCTCAGATCCTCTACCACCTGTGTGAGCAATCCCCTGCATTAAATTCCTTCTGTGCTTATCAGATTCCAGTGGAAAGGCATCTTACCAAATACCTGAGCAGTACTTCCTCAAAGCGAGCAAGGTCATCAAAACCAGGATATGCTGAGAAACTATTACTCCAAAGAGGAGATTAGGAGACATGACAATTAAATGTATTGTGGTATGGGGCGCCTGCCTGGCTCAGTCTGCAGAGCATGTGACCCTTGATCTCGGGGTCGTGAGTTCGAGCCCCACATTGAGTATAGAGATGACTTAAAAATAAAATCTTTTTTAAAAAAGATTTGATTTGAGAGAGAATGAGCGAGAGAGAACGTGCGTGCGTGCGTGCACAAGAGGGGGAGGGGCAGAGGGAGAGCTAGAAGCAGACTCCCTGCTGAGCAGGAAGCGGGACACAGGGCTTGATCTCAGGACCCTGGGATCAAAAAATAAAATCTTAAACGTATCATGGTATGCCGGATGTATCCTGGGACAGAAAAACTAAGGAAATCTGCATTAAGTATGGACTTTACTTAGCAGTGATTTATCAATATTAGTGCATTAATGTTAACAAATGTACCATACATTAACATGTAAGGGGATGCCTGAGTGGCTCAGTCAATTAGGCATCCGCCTCTTTTTTTTTTTTTAAAGATTTTTTATTTATTTATTTGAGAGAGAGAAAGAGCACATGAGAGGGGGGAGGGTCGGGAGGGTCAGAGGGAGAAGCAGACTCCCTGCCGAGCAGGGAGCCCGATGTGGGACTCGATCCAGGGACTCGATCCAGGGACTCCAGGATCATGACCTGAGCCGAAGGCAGTCGCTTAACCAACTGAGCCACCCAGGCGCCCGGCATCCGCCTCTTGATTTTGGCTCAGGTCATGATCTCAGGGTCGTGAGATCGAGCCCTGTATTGGGCTCCACTCTGAGCATGGAGCCTGCTTGGGATTCTCTCTCTCCCTCTCCCTCACCCCACACCCCCTGCTTGCATGCATGCTCTCTCTCTCTCTCTAAAAATAAATAAATAAAGTAATTAATTAATTAAAACATTTAAAAACACATTAACATGTAAGATGCTAATAACAGGGCAAACTGGGAATGAGGTGTGTGGGAACTCTGTAGTAGCTTCTTGATTTGTCTGTACATTTAAAACAGTCATAAAGGGCGCCTGGGTGGCTCAGTTGGTTAGGCGACTGCCTTCGGCTCAGGTCATGATCCTGGAGTCCTGGGATCGAGTCCCGCATCGGGCTCCTTGCTCGGCAGGGGGTCTGCTTCTCCCTCTGACCCTCCCCCTTCTCATGTGCTCTCTCATTCTCTCTCTCAAATAAATAAATAAAATCTTAAAAAAAAAAAATTTTAAAACAGTCATAAAAATAATGTCTTCACACATCCTTCTGTGGTAAACACTGACATGGCTTTGTTTCCCCACTACAGAAACCCCCTTGCCTCCCTTCCCTAGCAGGGGCCATAGATCTGGTCCAGCAGGTCTGGGGCTTGCTTACAGGGAGCTAAAGCAGAGAGTTTAATAGTCAAAACATCAAGAAATATCCCATCCAGCAAGGGATAAGAGGTTCTGGGAAGCCAGGAAGACACCTGAGTCTGAAGCCAGAATGTGGTCTGGGGTGAGGTTGATGAGAGGAAGGTGGGAGCCATGAGTGAGGAAACAGGACATCCAGCCAGGGTGTGGAGCAGGGCTGGGAAGGTAGGCTGGTTGGAGATCGCTCTTGAATGTGACCGGCCTTGGAGGGGCAGGCCCTGGAGTCTCTGGGAGCACAGAGAGAAGAGGAACAGGGGAGGAGGGACATGAGAACAATAATTACAGCAGCTAAGAGTCACAGAGTCATGTTAGGTGCTTTTTTCTCATTTCTAGTCTCTTAACCTTCTAAGCAGGGAATGCTTTTATTCCCACTTCAGAGATGAACAAACTGGCCCCAAGTTGCATGATACATAGGGGGAAAATTGCAGCTCAAATTGAGGTCTGTGGGACACTAAAAAGGGTCAAGAAATCACCGGGGTAGGCATCCTTGGTAGGAGCCATGAAACTGAGTCTTCCCGGACAAGGAGGGGTTAAGATGTAAACACGAGTAGGGAGAGGAGGGTCTTCACCAAGGGGACATTGTCGGCCTGGGCAAAGGTCAAGGTAGGTAGGTCAGAGGGCTGCTTGGGAGCACCGTGGCTAAAACAAAGGTTTCTAATGAGGAAGCTCCCACAGATCCCACTGGAGATGAAGCAGGGGCCAGTGTCCCCCCCCACTGTGAACTTACCGTAATGTCCACATGACAAGCCGCTTTATTTCCTGTAAACCTTTGCTCCAATATCCCTTTCTCAATGCTTCTTGATCCTCCACGTCCTGCTCTGCTTTTTCCTCTGCCCCTTGTACTGACCACCTTCTAACACATTACTAATCCTCTTATTCCTATTATTCATTACCTGTCTCCCTCCATCACCACCGCCCCCCACCCCCCGCACACATGAATAAACGTTCGACGGGCCAGGATTCTTTATTTAGTTCAGTGATCACTTCCAAGAACCTGAAGCAGTGTCCAGCCGATAGCAGGTGCTCAATAAATTTTTTTAAATGAATGAATGAATGAAGCTAGTAGATAAGATGGTATTTGTATCAGTCAGAGTTCTCCAAAGAAACAGAACTAGTGGGATGTAAATATATAGAGAAAGAGATTTATTATAAGGTATCGGCTCACAAGATTATGGAGGCTGACAAGTCCCAAGATCTGCAGCCAGCACGTTGGAGACCCAGGAAAGCCCACGGTGCTGTTCCAGCTTGAATGTTGGCTGGTTCGAGATCTAGGAAGAGCCGATGTTTCAGTTCCAGTCCAAAGGCAGAAAAGAACAGATGTACCAGCTCAAGGCAGTTGGGTAGGAGGAGTTTTCTTCTGGTTTGTCCTATTCAGGCCATCAACTGATTGGATGAGGCTCACCCACATTAGGGAGCGCAATCCCCTTTTTTCAGTCTACTGACTCAAATGTTAATCTCATCCAAAACACCATCACAGACATAACCAGTATCTGACCAACTATCTGGGCACCCCATGGCCCAGTAAAGCTGGCATAAAATGTACCATCATGGTATTGAAAGGGACTCTGTGTTTTATAAGAATCATTCCAGGACCTGTAGGGAGAATGATTTAGAAGGGGACAGGGCGGAGACAGGGAGACTTAGCAGGTCATTATTGAACTAGATCAGGCAAGAATTGATGCACACCTGAAGGGCGCCATCATTGGTGGCTTCAAATGACCCCTCAGTGACCCATGGGCAACACGGGATGTTACATGTGCTGAAGCATTGCACAGACACAATTCCAGGGGGAACCAGTCACAAATGCAATGCCCAGAAAAGAACAAACTTGATGTCTGTCGTGGATCCCGGCCATGGAGAAGTCCCTTGCTGCAGGCTGGGGACAACAGAATCTTCTGGCCTCTCCCTGCTCAGTTGGAATAGATGGAGGTGGGGATGGCTACCTGGCTCTCCTTTGGGGGTTTTCTATTTCACTTGATGGCCCTGGTGTTGAATGGGAAAAGGCAATTTGGAGTATGAGCCTCCCTCTCTGACCATAGGATTGGGCCTGGAGTGGACCCGTGACCCCATGCCAGACCTCCTGGAGTCCTCTGGAATTCTCGAACTGAAGTCAGGGGCAGCGGACCTCCTGCTCTGGTTGCCAAGCCGTACGGAGCAGCCAGTAGGCACATCCTCAGTTTGTGGGCTCGAGAGATGGATAACAACCCAACTATTAGCCTGAGCAGGACATAAAGACATGATGAAAGTAAACTTTGGGTTATCCAAACATACCGTTTTCTCCTCCATCATCATAAACAGTTTAGAATAGGCTGTATATTTAGCCGTTTATATATATATATATATATCCCCAGAGATGCACAGACATCTTTGCCCCGTTGGAGAGAACCATGTAACGCTCTCTAACTTTCTAGATTCAGGTGGTATCAAGTTATACTGAAAGAAAGATGTTTCACTTGCTTCTTTGTAGGCTTTACATTGCAATAAAATGCCACCTGCCGGGCGCCTGGGTGGCTCAGTTGGTTAAGCGACTGCCTTCGGCTCAGGTCATGATCCTGGAGTCCCTGGATCGAGTCCCGCATCGGGCTCCCTGCTCGGCGGGGAGTCTGCTTCTCCCTCTGCCCCTCCCCCCTCTCATGTGCTCTCTCTCATTCTCTCTCTCTGAAATAAATAAATAAAATCTTTAAAAAAAAAAATGCCACCTGCCTTCACCCTATGATGTCACAAGGCTTAACGTTCTCTGTGAAACCAGTAGCCTCACCCTTTCACTAACATACACTTGGGTGATGGTGAAATAGCATGTGACTTGGACTTCATTAATTTTTACCCATCACTTTATAAGGGATTTATTGCCTCCCACAGGTGACAGTATAAAATCACTACTATGAATCCATGCTTGTCAAAAGGAATGAACAAAGCTCACGTGGCGTCATTCATATCTTCGGTATTGATCACATTCTTTCCTTCATTGACCAGATCCAGTAATTTGCAGACGGTCCTGTGTTGGCAACAGTGGAGAATGGGGGGCATCTCATTGTCTGGCTGCAGTTTGGGTCCAAGGAGCCATTTTCCCCAGCTTTGGCTCAGTCCTGTAGGAATTCTGAGCAGAACTGCAATGGAGGCCTTGAGACAGGGCTTGGGACAGAGCACTGCGAGAAACAGCCCGATCTGGCTCTATGCCAACCAGCAGGCTGCTGAGCTGAAGGCCTCGCCTCTCCCCAGACCCCTTTTGTCCCCCTGGGCCTCCCTCTTTCAGCTGTCTCACCTCAGGTAATGACCAACACTCTGCAGCTCCCTAGCTCTTTTTATTCCTGCATTTCAGATCACTTTACACACGTTAATTGAGCCTTGAAACACAGAAAAGAAAAGCAAAAGGCACGTGGGGATGTTTGCACTGTGCTCCTTTCAGCTCCTCTGGCTGGAGGGCAGTCCAGCCGGGGGGGGGGGGGGGGGGGGGGCCCCCCCCCCCCCCCCGGGGGGCGCTCGGGGTGGGGGGGGGGGGGGGGGGGGGGGGCAGCCCCACGCTGCCAGGGAGAGCTTCCTGTTTGAGCGTGCAGGGTCGGGGTGTTGAGGGTTGAAATGATTCCACACATCACAGAAAACCCCCCTTTACTTAGAGTCACATGTCCTCATTACAGGACAACGCCCCCCCAACATCGGGATCACCTGCCACAGCTGATCCAGATGACCTTCGGAAGGTAGGTCCTGAGCAAGACTGCAGATGGAAACAGTAGTATCACACCTGTGATAAATGACCTTGAGTGGGTACCGTAGTGGTGATGCTCAAGGCCATGGGCTTTGGAATCTGAGAGGCCTTAGTCCACATCCTGGCTGTTGCACTTCCCAGCTAAGCTATCTGGCAAACATTGCTTGGAATCCCAAACCCCGCCGTCTTAGCTATAAAGTGGATATGATAGTATCCACCCTCTAGGTTTCTGGGGAGGATGGAATCAGAGCATGCATGCAAAATATTTAGGACCAAAATTTAAAATATATTTATGTTTGGCACACACAACGGTAGATTTATAGTCTTTCTGAGCCACTTCTATATCTAATCCTGGTCCATCTGAATTAATGTAGTTCTATAGCTGGGTGGGACCCTCAAGTCCAAGTAAGTACTGAAGTTTTGCATTGACAAGAAATGGTAGGGAAATCCAAAGAAGTGTGTAGTTTAGTTGACAGCTTGTATCAATGTCAATTTCTTAGTTTTGATACACATGTCATGGTTATTTGTGATATTAACATTACAGGAAGTTGGGTGAGTGGTATATAGGAACTCTTCTTTCTCTGCAACAAATGCTCATCTATCAATAACAATAATTTTTTTTAAATGCATCAAAATCAGTAATGCCTACACAGTAGGTCTAATGCTTCACCTGTACTTCCGGTATAAGACATGAAAATTCCTCCTTAGGGTCCAAAAAAAAAAAAAAAACAAACCCACCAAGTTTTTTGTTACCAAAATAAGAGGCAATTTATGTTATCTTTAGCAGTTATCACCAGCAAGAAACTCATTGAGTTTCTAGTGTCTGCAAGGCACCATATTGTACGTTAAAATGGCAAACATTACTGTCAGGAAGAAAACGTTGCCTGTGTGGAAGTCATTTTAAGGTAGCTGTTTGGATGTAAGATATTTGATAACTTTACCATTTCAGCCCCCAGTGCTTTCCTCATTTCACAGAAAATGGATGGCTTGCCAGTCAATCAGCTCCACGCTTTCCCTTTCGGTGGACGGTGATGAGGAAGAACAATCTTGTCAAATAACACTACAGATTATATTGCTTGCCACCCCGAGTACAGTTTTAAGATGTTCATCTTAAAATGCTGAGGATATCTTTTCTCTCTCTAACTTAACAGAGACCAGAGGTTTAAACACTTTTATTCCCTTAGTTTTTATACCATGCAAATTGTAATGTACTCATGGGGGTCAGAAGGAGATTTTCATTGAGTAGATAGTGAATTTTGTTAATGGTTTTGACATAGATCCCATCAAAAAATGTGAATATACGGGCGCCTGGGTGGCTCAGTTGGTTAAGCATCTGACTCTTGATTTCACCTCAGGTCATGATCTCAGCATCGTGAGATGGAGCCCCACATTGGGCTCCACACTGGGTGTGGAGCCTGCTTAAGGTTCTCTCTCCCTGGGCGCCTGGGTGGCTCAGTTGGTTGGGCAACTGCCTTCGGCATCAGGTCATGATCCTGGAGTCCCGGGATCGCGTCCCGCATCGGGCTCCCTGCTCGGCAGGGAGTCTGCTTCTCCCTCTGACCCTCCCCTCCTCATGCTCTCTCTCATTCCCTCTCTCTCAAATAAATAAATAAAATCTTTAAAAAAAAAAAAAAGATTCTCTCTCCCTCTCCCTCTGCTCCTTCTCCCACCCTCAAAAAATGTGAATATAATATGGCCACACTACAATGGGTTCAAAAAAGAAGCCACAGCTTTTAAAAGCACAGACTACACATATTGTCAAGATGCTCAGCTCTCTAGGCTAATAGTATCTGCGAAGTATAACTCACTCCTGAATGGATGTTGGCAGAGCATTCACAACCAAAAGTTTTGTCAGCACCTCTGCTGTTCAGGGGATGGATCTGGGCCCATAATGAAGGTGAAGACAGAGTCCCAGGCCTCAAGTGCAAGGATGACATTTGTCTTTCTGGTTGCCCAGGATGACACCTCCTTCCTGTGTCTGGAGAACCCCCAACCTCAGGAAGCAGAGCCACCTCCCCACTAAAAACTGGAAATGCCAGAGACCATCTCCCTAGCCTTTCTTCCAGTGGAGGGGAGGGTCATAATCTAGGTCCCCCCTGCGTGCTGGTGATAGGAAGAAGTGGGAGGTACTGAATCCAGTAGCCATAGTGGTGGCAGAAGCTTTAGGGCAGAGGGTAGCGTCCTTGGGGTCTCTGGAAGGGCCATCACCAGACCAGTCTACACTTTGGGGCTTGATCCAAGCTGTATCACCTTAGCGCCGCTTTCCAGCCCTCCTGAAGATTCCTGTGGGCCACCCAGCGTGCTGTACATGAATGCATTTTCTGCTTAGATCATCCAGAGTCAGCTTCTGTCAACTGATGCAAGGGCCTTGTCCCATAGTCTCTCTCGGATACCAGTTGTACCAACCTAGCCATTGTTTTTCAAGCAGTAGCATTGGGTTTGCATTGATCCTCCACTCTCTCTATGACCAGGTTCCTCCTGCTGTAACACTTAGGTGTGGGCCATCTGTGGCCATAAAATAAGCCAGTTGCTCCTATGGTGAATTGACTACCTTGGCTGTTGGTAATACATGAATCAACCAGAGACGTTGATACCTTTCTGCACGGGTAAAATGGGGTGGCTTGGGTACACATGTTTCTGGTACCACACGCAGGGTAGAGTCTTTTCTATGACTCCAAAGAATGTAATACAGTAGAAGTTGGGCCAAAATAAAAATAAAATAAAGCAAAGCAAAACAAAACCTCCATAGTGACAGGAAAAACATCACTTTCGCTGTTTTGTTTTTTTTTAATAGAGAAGAAAGGGTTTCAATATCCAGTTCATCCTCTTTATTCAGCTTTTTCTCTTTGTCTTATAGAAATCACATTATGGTAAATACTTGTAATTCATCTATTGACTCTTCCCAATGACATTGAACTTGACAATAAGAAACTTTCAACACGAGATGGATTATTTTGTCTCAAAGAGCTAAGAACTGATTCCTTAAAAGATGAGAAAATACGGACTTCCACTGACAAAACCCAGGAAGGCAAGTTTTTCAGAATATTCTCCAAACAAGTTAAATGTTGAAGTGGAAAAATTTCTTACAAAACAAAAGGCAAAGATATCATTAAGCCTTTCACTTACACTATGATTAGCAGCCCTGAATAAGCCCAGGAACAAATGGTCGGGGTCTTAAATGAAAGCAGGGTGGATTGAAGAGAATCATGGTAGAGGTCTCAATGAAATGCATCGCCCTCCATCTGTCATGTTGAATTCCTTTGTGTTCAGTTGTCCAGAGACTGTTACTCGGTGAGGAAGGTGACCATCCGTGGGGGCCATGGTTTCCATCCACCTCCCCTCCTCCCATGCCTTCCTCAACCTGGCTCCCACTGATGGCTTCCACCAATGCACTGGGTGCTGCATGGCTTACTCTACTTCCTTGTGCTGTGTGATGTTGGTACTGCCATTTCTGGAAACTCTTGACTTTCTTGAACTCCACTTTCACCTGGTTTTCCTTCTGCCTTTCTGGCCAGTCCTTCTTGGTTTCTCTCGCTGGCTCCTCCTCTGTCCATCTCTTAATGCTGGTGTTTATCATTGGCCCTTTTCTCTTTTCTTTCCACCTGCTCTTTCTGGGTGATCGCATCCATTTCTGTGCGTTCGAATGATCACAAATAATCAACAACCAGCACCAACCTTCCTGCCGAACTTCAAATCTCTGTCTCCAGTAGGTTTCAAGACCCCTCTACCTGGATGGAAATTTTGCCGTTACCTCAAATTCAAATTCATTATGCCCCAAGCTGAATTATTTGTCCTTCTGCTCCAAGCACCCTCTTCCTATAGCTCTATAATTAACATCCAGAAACCTCAAAATTGTCCTTAACATGCCCTTTTTCCTGCTTCACGTTCATTCACCAAATTCTATAGGTTCTGTCTCAGAAATTGTTCTTATACCTGGCCTCTCCTGACCATCCCCACAGCCTCTGCCTCAGTTCAGGCCCCTTCACCTCTTGACCACTGCTTCTGTCCCCAACATCCTGAGCAATGCTTCCCAGTTATTCTCATGCCAGATGAGATGTGCTCCTTGGGCAGCCGAGGGAGAAAAGCCCATCAAACCCAGGAGTCCAAACAGATGAGTGCTAGAAAAAGAACAAAAATTTCTTTGGGTGGGGGGCGTCAGGACCCTGGATGATTATGATGCTTGAATGTAAAATCTCAGCAAGTCCTGCCTCTACTGACCAAGCCAGTCCCTAGCTACTCCCAGGGTTCGGCCATGGCTGCCTGCGTCCACTCACTTCCTCCTCCCAGGGAAGCAGCCCATGGCCAAATAATTAGTTGTCCTAAAATGCATTCTGGTTCCATCACTTTCTGGCCCCCAGGCTTTGGTGACTCCCCATCATCCACAGAATACACAGCATACAGTTTATACCCCTCTCTGAGCACTTGAGGACCCTCATACTCTCTCTTGCGATTTTGCTCTCTACCCTATGCCCACTTATTCACCTAAATTATCCTTTCTCTCCGACATACTTGACTATTGACCTTGACTTTTCCAACACTAAAATTTTGCCTGTGTCTCTTCTCCTCCCAGAACCCTGTCCTAGATTTCCTCAAACCTGTTTAGATCACCCACAATTATTCATTTGCTCAACCAACATTTATTGAGAGCCAGCTATGGGCTGACTGGATTCCAGCGAAGAAGACAAATCTCTCCCCTCGAGGAATTCCTAATCCACTGGAAAGACAGACAGACAAGGAAAAGGAAGTTACATCACAATGTGATGAATTCTGCAATGGTATTCCCCATAGGAGCCTCCTTCAGGGACTCTCCTATGTCACTGTCACATTGGCGATTGGTCACCTGGTGGAGGAAACATTTTCAATCTTCCGAGCTCTGAGGCGCTGGTTCTTAACTTTGTGGTACAAGGATTCGTCTAGTGTGCTTTTTAGTCACACAATTTCCGAAGTCCCCCTTCCAGAGATTCCGTTTCAGTAGGACTGGGGTTGGGTCTAGAAATTAACATGTTTGATAAACCTTCAGTGATTCGAATACAGATGACACCATGGGTCATACTTAGGAAAACATTGCAAAGGTGTTTATTGTTTTTGCAACTCACAAAACCTACCAGATACTGTCTTGTAATTTACATGCTTGCGGGTATGGCTTATATTGTTTGCTAAGTGATTGCTCTTTAAAAGCAGGGTCCTGGGATGTCTGGGTGGCTTAGACAGTCACGCGTCTGCCTTCGGCCTTTTCAGTGGCCTTTCATGGGAAGGTGGAGGGAGACCCAAGAAGCCCAAGATTCCCTGGCCCAGCTGGAGGAAGTCTGCCTTCCTTTGCTTGCAGCCCCCACCAGGGCACCGTGCCTGACCGTTCCTGCCTGCAACGGCTGCAGGACCACAGAACATCCTGGGGCTGCTGTCCTGAGACCTATCCCAACCACTGGATACGACTTTGTCCTCTCTCAGGTCCGAATGGGTCCTTTTCTAGATGTGAACATGACTTCGCCTGTGATGCCACATGCTCTGGGCCACTGGTTGTGGGCACGTTACCTCCACAGTCATGTTTTTTGGGATGCGGTCCCTGGCCCACCCACATCAGTCATCTCATGCAGTGAGTCTGAGCCCCGGTTGGGCCTGGGAATCACCAGAAGAGAGATAAAAGAGGAAGATAAAGCTGGGATTAATATTCTCCTTATTGTTTTTTCCTTCCATTCTCTTCCTCTTCTCAGGAGAAGCTTAGTTACTACTCCCTGACAGCCCCCTCTTCCCCAGCTTTCAGCTCTCCTCCCCTTGCAGCTGAAACCATTAACCCAACCTGTGCGGCATTGGCCCTATGCCAGTTTGGATTCTAGAAAATTCTAGAGTCTAGAACAATTCCAAATCTTGGGCTGGGGAGTTTTAAGGATCTACTCTTGAGCAAGACATATTTTGTACCTCAGAACCCAGTCGGATGCAGCCAGGTGCCTGTAACGGGACAGGTAGATTGGGAGGCAGCAGGACCCAGAGCAAGACTTAAAATTGGACCCAGAAGTGGGCCAGGCTGGCACCAAGCCATTCACGGGTGCTGTGATGACATCCACTGCAGCAGGTGCCCAATTTTGCCTCGGCTGCCATCACAGGGCGCACTCGCATGCTCGGGTCTGGAGCGGGCAAAGCAACAAGGACCCAGAGATAAGATCAACGGTCCGAATTAAGATACTTCACTGGTGAATAAAGAGTCCCTAGCCTCCGGGCTGAGATTGAGGAGCTTTCCTTAGAGAGCCTAGGCTACTAGATAATTTAGCAGGACAGGGAAACAACACAAGAATCCAGTTATCAATTTGGCGAGGGGGGGTGGGTAGGTCAAGGCACATACCATGGCTTTGAAGCAAAGCTAGTTTTGATATTTGAACAAAATTCGAAGGAAGAGAGACATATGCAATGGGCTGAGGTTTGGAGATAGGCTTCAGAAATAATCCTCTTTATAGGATTCAAAGAGGGGGAAGGAATGATCCATCATAGGACTGAGGTAGAACACAGAGGGCAAACCGGGAAGCTTTGGATACTCTGCTGTGTCCAAAGGCCAACCACTGTCTCAAACATGTAGCTTTCCTTTCCTGTGAAAATGGCACCCTTCCTTATCCTCGTGTGCCCTGGTTCATGCTATCTGAAAAGTGGGATTGATCACCATGTGTGTCTCATCAGAATATCTGCCAAGTAAAATGGGAACTTGGATTAGAGACAAAGTTAGTAACACAAACAAGAGCCCTAAATTCATTCCCTTGGGCAATGTTTCCTTTTCATAGGAATTTGGCAGAAGTGAGAACCTTTAGAAGCACCGATTTAGTCCATCCCACTGATGTAAGCTAGGGTTCTGTATAGTCTGTTATCTTAATTTCTAGAACAGAATCCCAAGGGCAGAGCCACAGGTGCAGGCCAAGAAAATTTTTAAATGAAAAGTTCATCACTTCTTGGTAGTTGTGAGTGTGAAATACCATGATGCCCTTAAATTTGTTACTGGCAGGAGGCTATGTAGGATCACGTGATGGAATTTGCTTTTGTTAATGTCAGACTAGGAAGGCTAATTTATTTGGGTGGATCTGTTCTCTCATTGCCCTAAAAATTATTCCTGGGTCATCATACTGGGGTGTATGTTACCAGAAAATCTCAGCCTCGACTCTCCTCAGTGGCTTATTCTTACAGCTCATGGATTTAGGAAATTGTGCCTCCTTACCTTCCTACTTCCCAATTCAGCTCACCCTACTTTATATAATCTACTTATTCCACCATCCTTCTCCTTCTCAGTTTCTGGTCATTCCTTCTCCCTACTGTATCTTTGATACAGTCAATGTGATTTTTACTTCATATTTCCTTTAAGATGTTTGTTGGTGCTAAAGAACTCATACAGGGATTTTTTCTGCCTCCCAGAGGAGTAGCATTTTAGTAAGAGCTGAATAATAAAACTGGACTGTACAAGCCTGTCGGAGATGTAGTGGTGCATGTCTTACTTCTCATAGTTGCCTCAGAATGATTAGGATTAAAATTTGTTGTTGTTGCAAAGTGAAAACAGGCACTTTTTCTCTGCCAGGCCACAAGGATGAGTGTCAAGGGGGAAATGACCTGTGATGCCTCATAAAATGTAAATTCTAATTTTCTAGATAAAAAAAGAAAGATGCGGAGAAAAGTGAGATGGGGCATTAATAAGTGGGCCACCAAGATGACTTTGAATGTTTCTTAACCTTTTGTGGATCTTACACTCCCTTGAGAATTTGAGACAATCACATACACCTATAAAGACATATAAAATATGGCAACTATTTTAGGGGAATTATGGAATCCATAGCCCACAGGTTAAAAAGATCACTGTGGGCTTATCAAAATGTTCTCCCTTCCCTTTCCTTCTGGTTCAATCTTAATCCAGAAGTTAGGATAAAGGGATGACACTTAGATTCTAATCAAGCTGCAACTATATAATGACACTCAGTGTTGGGCTAGGTACAAAAGAACCCAGAAGAATGTTAAGACCTCAACCTTCAGGGCTTTGAGGAAGGCCACGCAAATTACTTGGAGTATCTTTCAACAAGACAGCATAAAAGGTGGTGCTAACTTGTGTGGCACAGGCAAGGAATGCTATAGGCCTTCAGGAGAAGAGAGTCAATAGTTTAGTCAAAGATCTCAGAGAGAATGAAGGATTTCAGTTGCACTTGGAAGGATCTGTAGGGATGGGGTAAACAGAAGGGAAAAGTGATAGACAAGGTGGTCCAGGAGAGAGAATCTGAGCTTTGACATCCAACATACCTGGGTTTGAATCACTCTGTTTACAGGCTCTGTAACCATGCTAAATTTACTTAATATCTCTGCATTTAAGTTTCTTCATCTGTAAAATGTGCATTTTTGCAGAATGGATGGGAGTAATAAGCAATACATTTTTATAAGTATGTGGGGCAGTGCCAAGAAGGCAAAAACTGTATCTCTCTTGTTTGCTACCATATCCCAAGAGGATAACCCAGGGACTGACACATACAAGGTGCTTGGATAAATATCTGCAAGAATGGTTGAATGGATGAGTGAGTGAGTGAATGAATGAATGAAAACTATGTTGAGTAGTGACCAAAATCATGAATCCAATGTGTGACAATATATAATTTATTTTTTAAACTTACTGGTACAAATAAAACTATAGCTATAACTAAAATGAATTCACATTGTGTTCTAGATTATTCAAGGACAAACCTCCCAGTTTCTGGGTTGTCTAGGTCCTTTACAGCTTCACCTAGCTTCACAACTCTGACCGATTTTATTATTTTTTTCCTTTGCTTTTGTTTTTCAGTTTTCAGCAGTTAATATGATGCTCTGATGTGTGATTTCTTTGTATTTATCCTACTTGGGATTCATTAAACTTCTCATATCTGTAGATTGATGTTTTTCATCAGTTTTGGAAAATGCCCAGCCAATACACTTCAAATATAGCTTCTGTCCTATTCTTTCTCTCCTCTCCAAGTCTCTGATTACCTATAAGTTAGAACTTTTCACTGTGTCTCATATATCTTTTATCTTCTCTTCTGTTTTCTTCCCATTCTTTTATCTGTGCTTCAGTTGAATGTTTTCTATTAACTTGTCTTTCCTCTGTTCTTCTGTGTCTAATCTACTATTAAACCCATTCAATAGGTTCTTAATATTAGATAGCAGGTTTTTCAATTCTAGAATTCTAGAATTCTCATGTTATTCTTTTTTAATAGATTCTAAATCATCTTTTCTATTTTCTTGAACATAGTAATCATAGTTATTTTAAAGGCCTTGTCTGATATTTCCAGTGTCTGGATTACGTATGGGCCTGTTTCCATTGACTATTTTTCCTCTTGATTTTCAAACATATGGTGCTTCATATGGGGCTTATAACAACTCTACCACCATATGCAACCACGTCTATTAGATAAATCCTTAAGAGGTCTCAAGGGATTTATAATGTGTCCATAATGCAGAAACTTCCTTCCAAAATCACCATTCACTTGTGAGCAAATATTTAAGGGAACAAACAATATTATCTAGTTAACACTATCTAGGGTTCTTAAGGTTCTGAGAGATTTCCTTTATTCAACATTAATTCAACAAGTATTTGAGATCCTATCATATGCCAGCACCATTCTGGTGCTAGGGACACTTTGGTGGTCAAGATAAGGTATCTGTCCTTATGGAACTTATATTTTATGGAGAAAGACAGCAAAAAATAAATAAACAAATAGCAAGAAAGCTATGATAGTCATAAGTGTTCTGCTGATAATTAAAATGACATGATAAATAGTAACTTGGGTGGCTACTTTATGTTGGATGGTTAGGGAAGGATTCTTTTGGAGAAGATGACTCTCAAGGTGATAATTGAATAACACAAAGGAACCAGCTATGAGATTATGGGAAAAGAACTTGAGGCAGATGAGAGAATTATCACAAGGACCCTAAGAGAGGAGTGGGGTTAGAATGTGTGATGGTTAATTTTCTGGGTCAACTTGACTGGGTCATAGTATCTCTGGTTGCCCAGATATTTGGTTAAACATTATTTCCAGGTGTGCCTCTGAGGGTGTTTCCGGAGAAGGTTAGCATTTGAACTGGTAAACTAAGTAAAACAAATTGCCCTCCCCAATGTTGATGGCCATTTTATTCAGTCTACTGAGGGCCTGAACAGAACAAAAGGGCAGAGAAAGGGAGAATTTTCTCTCTTTGCTTGACTATTTGAGCTGAACCATTGGTCTTCTCTTGCCGTCAGACTGAGATTTACACCATCAGCCTTCTCGGTTCTTAGGCCTTTGGACTTAGGATAGAACCCACCATTGGCTCCCCTGGGTCTCTACTTCACAGATGGCAGATCATGGGACTTCTCAGCCTCTGTAATCCCATGAGCCAATTCCTTATAATAAATCCCTTTATAAATATAAATGCAAATGTAAATATAAACATAAATATCAATGCACTATTGGTCCTCTCCGGAGAACCCTGACTCAGAGAGGCATGGTAAAAGAAAGGAAAGAAGGTCAGAGCTACTGGAGAGACCTAGGGGAAGTTGAAAGGGAAAGATGCAGCAGTAGACAAAGACAGGAGCCATATCATTTAGAGCTTTATAAGTCAAAGTGAGGAGTTCCAAGTTATCCTAGTTGTGATAAGAAGCCACAGAACAGTGTTAAGCAAGAGAGGAACAGTGTCTGATTTATATTTTTAAAAGCTCATTTTAGGGGCGCCTGGGTGGCTCAGTCGGTTAAGTGTCTGCCTTCGGCTTGGGTCATGATCCCGGTGTCCTGGGAGCAGGCCCCGCATCGGGCTCCTTGCTTGGCGGGGAGCCTGCTTCTCCCTCTCCCTCTGCCTGCCTGCCTGCCTTCTTGTGATCTCTCTCTCTCTGTCAAATAAATTTTTAAAAAAATCTTTAAAAAAAAATAAATAAAAGCTCATTTTACTTTTTGTGCAGAAAGTAGTCTGCAGAGAGGAAGACCAAAAGCTGGGCTGTGTTTGCAGTGGTCTGGGAGAGGGATACTGAGGGCTTGGCTGAGGGTAAGGGGAGTGGAGAGGAACAGGAATGGAAAGACTCAGGATAGCTTTTGAAGGCAGAGTGAATGGGCTTTGCCAATAGCTGGATGTTGGTGGAGAAGGAGAGAGAACTAAAGATAACTCCTAGATTTCTGGCCTAAGCAACTTGTGGACAGTGAAGCCATCCCCCAGATTTGGGAAAATGAAGGGAAACCTCATCTGGAGGTCAAGGAGGTGGATTGGGAATTCTGCTGTGACCATGTTAAATTAGAGATGCCTACTCATCATCCAAATGGAGATAGCAAAAAACTACTTTGGTACATGCATCTAGCATTCCAGAGACAGATGAGGCTACAGATAAAAGGTCGGGAAATCATTCACATCTAGAAGCCATTTGAAGCCTTGGGACCAGATAAGTCTCCTACACTGCTTGGACAAGTTAAGCATAAAGAGACATGAGAGCCATGACAACTTAGACTGGAAGACACATTAAAGATCCTCTAGCCCAACTCTATTACTTTATAAACATGGACAATGAGGCCCAGTGAGGTTAAGAGCTTTCTTCATGGTCATATAGTCAATTGGAATCTAGGATTTCCATACCTGAAATGCTTTTTTATTTACCTTGTGCTCCTAAAAGAGTACAAGTTAATTCCAAAGTCATGGCAAATATTTGTTGAAAAAGATAATTACACCCTGCAGTATTGGATTTTAAATAATCAAAAAAAGTTAAAAAAGACAAGAAACCACAAATCTATTGCTTTAAAATATTTCACTGTCAATTTGAATTCAAGTAAAGAAGCAGCTTGGTTGGCAGACTGGTTGGCTCAGTAAAAAATTAATTAGCAGAAACATTTTTATCCAGAATTTATTGTAGTTGAGGCAACCTTCTTTTTAAGGGAAGACTTTATATTAAAAGACCAATCGTTTCTTCATCATAGAGAAGGAAAAAATGCTTGTAATGTAAAATCCCATTTATTGAGTTGTTAAACTGGGTAGTAAAATTCCCTGGACCGCTAGGTTTTACACACACACACATGCATGCACACACACATTTGCAATTTTATTAGATAAACAGCAAGTGTGTGTCCTGCTGCTTAAGCAAAGTGGTGCAGAAGGAAGCTGTGAAATTCAAAGGAACAACCCTGGACATTTTGTGTTGGCGCACTTAGAGCAAAGTAAAAGAGGCAGAAGTTGAAAGTGATGTTAACTGCTTTCAAATTTAGCAGAAAAGAGCTAACCCAGGTACTGCAGATAAAACAATGTGGCAACAACTGATCAATAATTCATTTTATTGGGGCGCCTGGGTGGCTCAGTTGGTTAAGCGACTGCCTTCAGCTCAGGTCATGATCCCAGGGTCCTGGGATCGAGCCCCACATCGGGCTCTCTGCTCAGCCGGAGGCCTGCTTCTTCCTCTCCCACTCCCCCTGCTTGTGTTCCCTCTCATGCTGTCTCTCTCTCTCTCTCCCTGTCAATTAAATAAATACAATCTTTAAAAAAAATAATAATTCGTTTTATGGAAGTACTTCTGACTTGTTTATGAAACTCTCGATAGCCATATAAGATATTCCAAATATCATGTTCCAGATGTTGTGCTGCCTGAGAGCCTTTTCTGAGAAAAAAACAACAGCTGTGCTTTTCCCCCGTGTCTGTGTCCAGTAAATTCTCTGTTACCAATACAATAGACAACCATAAGCATCACTTAACCTTTCTGAACTTCCAATTTCCTGATCAGTAAAATGAAGCAGGTGATCGCTTGGGAATCCCCAGGGTCTTTGAGACCATAATTCCAAGACTTGCCAAGGCCAAAATCAATAAAGAGAAGAAAATAAATTCTAAGATAATGTGAGACTAACTTTTTTTTCCCCTCTACGCTTGGGCAGAGCTGTGACAGGCCCCTTGGAATGCCATATAACTTTGACCCCTTTTTTTATGCCCCAAATTCAAGTAACCTTTCTTTGGTATTTTATTGAGTCCTTAAAGTAGTAAATACTATTTTATGTAACTACAACATATAAATCCATCTTTCCAAACTGATCTCAGATAAACTCTTTGATGCAAATATAAATATAAATAATGAATATTTTTTCAAGGCGTTATTAAGATATGGTAGAAGACTAGCCTAATGTGAAGACCTGCTCTTGCTGCTAAACAAAATACCACTCGTCAGAACCAGGGGTTGGACCCTTTTAGTAAGAAGGACCTTCTCTCCTGTTGACCGAAAACCGATCTGTGTGGTCTTTGCAGGGGCCGATGTCATGCCAATGCCTGACAGCAGAATGGAAGAGAAGTCTGTGTGCTGGTTGCCAAATCAAGACCAAGGCCTCTCTTCCCATATCTTCCTTAGTTCAGCTAATTCTCTACATTTGGGAGGAAATTAAACTCAACGTTAATCTTGAGAGGTGCCTGGGTGGCTCAGTCGGTGGAGCCTCCGACCCTTGATTTAGGCTCTCATGGTCTCAAGGTTGTGGGATCAAGCCCTGCATGGGGCTCCATGATCAGCAGGGAGTCTGTTTCTCTCCCTCCCTCTCCTTCTGTCCCTCCCCTCCACTCACATGCATGTGAGCAATCACACGCATGTGCACACTCCCTCTCTGTCTCTCTAAAATAAATAAATAAATAAATACTGAAGAAACAAAAAACAAAAAAACATTAGTCCCGATTCCCTCTGTCACCACTGAATGTTGACCCAATTTAATGTCAACTCAAATTTGACACATGTCAAGTGTTAGAGTGGGGAGCTTCCATATATCCCAGGATTTTGGTGGTGGTTGAATAGGAAACTTTCTTGGTACTATTTTTTTTAACAACTACAATTATTTCACTGTTTTATCCCCAGCAACTAGCACTATGTCTGGTATGTAGTAGGAACACTATATTTGTGGACAGCTGAGTGAGTGAGTGAGTGAATGAATGAATGAAAGAATGAGTGAGTGAACGAATGAATAGAAATCCTTATAGTCTGATGAAAAACCTTCTGTGATTTGAAGTGGAGAGAAGGACTGCATTTACAGTTCACTTAAAAGTTTCCCAAACCGGCTCCATATCATATGTCATCTGGGAAGTGCAGATTAAGATAACGAGATACCACCACATGCCTAATAAAATGGACAAAATCTGGAACACCGACAACACGCAATGCTGGTGAAGATGTGCAACAACAGGAATTCTCTCTCATTCATCACTGGTGGGAATGCAAAATGATACAGCCACTTTGGAAGACAGTTTGGCAGTTTCTTACAAAACTTAATATGTTCTTACCATGTGATCCAACAATTGTGCTCCTTGATATTTATCCAAAGGGGTAGAGAACTTATATCCACACAACAACCTGCACACAGACATTTATAGTCGTTTTGTTTATAATTGCCAAATCTTGGAAGTAACCAACGTATCTTCAGTAGGTGAATGGATACATAAACTGTGGTGCATGCAGACAATGGAGGATACTCAGCACTAAAAAGAAATGCAATATCAAGCCATGAAAAGATGTGGAGGAAGCTCAAGTGCATATGATGAAGTGAAAGAAGCCAGTTTGAAAAGGCTACGGACTATGTGACATTCTGGAAAACGCAAAACGATGGAGACAGTCAAAAGATCAGTGGTTGCCAGGGGTGGAGGGTCAGAGAGGGATGAATAGGCAGAGCACAGAGGAATTTTAGGGCAGTGAAACTTCTCTGTATGATACCATAGTGATGGGCACATGTCATTATACATTTGTCCAAATCCATAGAACGAACGCTAATGGAAAGTACAGATCTTGGGTGATAATGATGTGTCAGTGTACATTTATCAACTGTAACAAAGTCCCATTCTGCTAGGGGATGTTGATCATGGGGGAGGCTTTGCATGTGTGGGGGCAGGGAGTACATGGGAGATCTCTGTACATTTTCCTCAAATTTTTAAAAAGATTTTATTTATTTATTTGCCAGAGAGAGACAGAGAGTGAGCACAAGCAGGGGAAGCGGCAGGCAGAGGGAGAAGCAGGTTCCCTGCTGAGTGGGGAGCCCGATGCAGGACTCGATTCCAGGACCCCTGGGATCATGACCTAAGCCGAAGGCAGAAGCTTAACTGACTGAGCCACCCATGCACCCTCTTTTCCTCAATTTTGCTGTAAACCTTAAACTGCTCTAAAAAAGTCTATTTTAGAATTTAAAAAAAATTTAAATAATACTCAGAAAAGAGGACTGAAGTCACATGCTTCCTATACTCCTTTTCCCCAATTTAAATGCAGAGCCCAATGCAGGCACCCAGTGTCCCCACCTGGAGTCTATAGACCTCAATTAAACTGCAGGAAGCAAAAAAATCTGTTTTACTCCAAAGCCTGTCCTAATTCTCATTTTACTGTATTACTTCCATTATCTAGGAGTCTCCCAAAATATATTATATATTCACCTCTCCTAAAATGGAAAATTTTGAACATGAAATAAACTCAGTAATTCAGAGACATAGTTATGAACATGATTTCCTGGGTAAAGGAGATTACTGCTATACGTAGGACTATCTGACCAAATTTCAAATGGCCTCTAGTTGTTACAATTTTTGCATCCTTGAGCCTGGTTCTCTTTTTGTCTTTTGTCACCCAGCCATTATGTCGATTTCTAGAGGCCTCTAGATCTCCTTCGAATTAGTTGGTTCTAATTTTCTGTGGGCTAAGAAACTAGGTAACCAGGTTTATTAAGATCAGGTCTAAAATGGGTAAAGACAGTTGCTGAATGACAGAGAAAGAAGTTGGAAATAAAATGCACGAGCTTAGGGAGTGAGATCTACAGTGTTCATTTTAACTTCTCAGAGGCCTTTTTCTTTGAGCTGTGTTCTCCATGACTGACATGATTGAAAAAATGACCTCTGGGCAGGTGAGTTACTGCTGCAAAAAAAAGGCATTGTTCCTTTAAAATGGATAAGAATAGCAGCTAATACTATATTCTATTTTCTTTGTAGAATGGATTCTTTGTTTAAAAATAAGTGAACAAAAAAAACCCCAACCATAAACAAAGGTGAAGCAATATACTCTAGGAAAGAAGACCTACAGTGAGTCACATTATATGAACAGCTAAGTTGATAGGAAAATAAATGTTGTTTTGCTCATAACACTGAAAAGTCAATAAGCAGTAAATGAACTTAATAACAGCAGGGCCAATGTTCATTTAGATGTCCTATGTAATTAAAAAACAACACCCAAACAAAACAAAGCAAGAGTGGTAAACACTATGCCTAGAAGGGTTACGTAGGCACGGGAACAAATTGGTGTATAAACAGATTTGTAAAACTTAGTCATGAGACATCCATAGCTCATTAATGGAGAGGATGAAGAAGATGTTCCTTTATTCAGGGGAGGTTCCATTATTTTAAAATTCTGTCATTTAAAGTGCAGTAAGGAATTCAGAAAAGAGAAACTTAGGGTAAAATACTTAAAACACCAAAATGGGAAGAAAATTCCTAAAAGCTCAGATATTTATATTGTAATTGTTCAATAAAGGCTTAATGGCCTTTATGTGGTTTTACTGCTGCTCATTCTTCACCTTCCTCGTGACTAATACATCTCCTTTACCCCTGTCCTTCAGGATTTCTTATGAAGATCTTCAGGTGACCATAAGGATATTTTATTTTAGACTATAGGCAGCCTCTTATCTTTTAACCATCCTCTGGGATTCTAAACCCCACTTTGCATACTGGAGATGTTAAGTAGGTCTTATCTTGTATCCCAACTCCTATTATTTGAGAGTGCCTTCCTAAGAGTGTTACATTTGGAAAGCTTCTGAGCTCATGTCTGTGCTCAGCAGGAAGGAATCCCATGGTTGATTAATGATGCCTGTCATGCGCAAGTAGAGATGATGTAAATATGCATGCCAAAAACTCAACACCCCACTCCTGAGTCCTACCTACAGAGAACCAAGAGAGGCCTGGTTCGTGCTAAACTTCTCTCTTTGGCACTAGACTCTCTCTTAAGTAGACAGATCAGCTACCTCTATCCGATACTTGCTTATGGAATACGCAAGCACTTTGTTTCTGCATTTGAAGAGGATGAAGTGTTGAAGTGTTTCTTGGTCACTTCGTGGGTAGATTATATAAAATATGGAAATGCTTTTAGGTGGCTAAAGAATATTTAACACAAATATGCTTTTGTACGACCAGCACACACACACATACACACACACACAGAGAAAACCAATCTCCTTCCTCTGAATATTTTTTATTAAATCACAGAAAGCAAGTTTTCGACTAGATTATGAAGAAGGAGAAAGACTGACAACATTGATCAAAAGGAAATATGATTCATGGCATAGTAACAAGTTATCCATATAATTCCATAAAACTGAAGGTACATTTGACTGAAACCTACATGGAAGGGAGACAGCTCTTCAGAAGAAATCAAAGGAGCAAAGAAAGAGAAGGAAGAAGAAATGTTCAGATATTCAGTGTTTCAAGGAATGTTGGGTTCCTGCCCTCGAGGAGCTTACAGTCTAGTTTAGATTGGTGCAGATGTGTACCCGGGCCATGCATGGAGGTTTTTTTAAAAAAAAGACAAAGGTATACAGGTGTTTTAAGATTGAAATCTCCTCCTATCTTCTTCTTTGAGAGTCCTGTTCATAATCTTGTCATGCTCTGGTAAGTGGAAGTTTGTTCCTGAAAAGTCTAGCAGACTTTTCTTAATGACCACCATCATTGCATTTTTTTGATACTCAGGAAAGTTCAGAAGAACTATATAACCCTAAGTAAGCAAAGTAAACTCTCACTCTCTGCTGTGCTACTTAAATGGGTTTTGTAATGTGTGGTTTCATGGGTGATGGACTCTCTTTTCGATACTTATTTTGTGTTCTGGTTAAACGTTTTGAACCATTAATGACTAGCAAAAGTGTATGTGTGGTAAGGCTGGAGCCAATTTCAATGGAAGAGTATCACTAGGGATTTTAAATGTCAGTTTTACAAGAGTTTGAGGCACCGTCATGGAAACAGTTGAAGAAACAGAGTGAAGATCAGCAGACCATTGGGATTGGTGGAAGATGTCTTATGCTGTGAATGGCATCATGAACACTGCTGCAGTCTGGGATGGAGACAAACCGTGGTGGGTGGTTGGTGCTCCTCCTGGGGATTTGGAAAGAACAGACACGAGATATGCTGCATGGCAATGTGTGATGCTGGGCACATGGCTCCATAGGGACTGGGCTTTAGTCTCCTTCCATACTGGTTTGGGTAGCAGTGCCATGTCTAGAAAAGCAGCCTCCATGATAAATAAGTTTGTGAGTAATAGGATCATTGAAAGTAGATTTAACAAAATTTTTCCAGTTTGTTTTGACAGATAGGACATCTTTGGACCTGCTTTAGTAAATGTATTTTAAAATGCAGTGTAACTTACATGTTTCATTAATTATATAGTCTACCATCTAAATGGCTTGAAAGCAGTTTGTTTTCTAAAGTGGGTTTAATATTTTCCTCTGAAATATTTTTAAACCATTAATTTCCATGACAAACCCTGTAATACAAAAGTAATCTCCTAGCTGATCTCTGACCAAATCAGGGCAAATTTTAAATCAGCAGCATCTAAATTAGTGCTTACGCCAGCTTCAGTCATTAATCTCTTTGTAAAACATCTATTTTTCTTTTTAAAAGAAATAGTAAAATTGTTTTTCTAAGTTATGGTTTAAATTTGGAAAGGGATATATGATCCCTTTAAAGAAGATTGTCTGCTTCAGAAGGCAGTCTGTATTCCATTCTGGGTTAGAGATGGTTACCAAGGAGACAGCTCAGCATCATCAGTAGGCCTATAGGATCAGGAATCTAGTGGGCTCTCAGGAAATGCTTATAGAAAGAAAAAAGGAGAGAAAGAATAAAGGAAAAAGACAGGGAGGGATGGTGGAGGGTGGGAGGATGGGCCTTTTTCTATTAGAAAAGAACATTATGATGGTTAATTTCATGTCAACTTGGTACCCAGATGTTTGGTCAAACATTATTTTAGATGTTTCTATGAAGGCATTTTTAAAGATAGGATTAACATTTAAATCAGTAGACTGTGAGTAAAGCAGATTACCTGCCACAATGTGGGTGGGCCTCATCAAATCAGTTGAAGATCTTAATTGAAAAGGACCAACCACCATCTAGGAAGAGAGAATTCTGCCAGAAGACTGCCTTTGGAATCAAACTGCAGCATCAACTCTTCCCTGGGTCCCCACTCCTGCTGTACAGCCTTCTCTCTCCCTGCCTGCACCAATGGCCTCATGGAGAGTTCCATGTGATCACTTGGAAGAAGAGAACACGTGGGCCTTGTTTATAATAGTTCTGTGTGAAATGTAGCCACTCCCCAAAAGTGGACAGCTGCAGCACTACAGCCCCTTTCTGGCACATCTGTGAAGGGCAGTGTGAAGTGAAATACTCTCAGGGGGCACAGCTTGGAGCAGTGCACCTGGTTGTTCATTTTGCTTGGTAGGAGATATGTCCAGGCAAGCAATTAGATATGGATTCATGGTCTATGGCCACGTGAGGTCTGTGGTTTGACTTGGAAGGGTTATGATTGGGAATTTGGTGAAAACTGGTCTGGAGAAGAGGCATGTGGACAGACCACTCTGAATGGGTAAAACATGTTAGAATATCTATGTCCCATATGAATGCTCACCAAAAGGTGACCCCAGCAAAGAAGGGTTTTAATGATCAAGTGGATAGGATGACTGGCTCTGTGGATACCAGTGAGTCTCTTTCCCTGGAGCCAGTCCTGTCATTGACCAATGGGTTCATGAACAAAATGGCCAGGATGGCAGGGAGGGACATTATGCATGGGCTCAGCAACAAGGACTTTCATTTACCAAGGTCAGCCTGGAGACCACCATTGCTGATGTCATACTTCCCCAGGGTGATCCACCAGCTACCTGGTTGATGACATTGGCCGGCTTCCATCATGGAAGGGGAAATGTCCTGTCTGCAACAGGGACTCCACTAAACTGGAAGTTAAGACAGCCACTCAGGTGCTTGGGCTCCTCATGCTTCTGGGTCAACAGGCAAAGAAGGGAGTTCTGTGCTGAATGGAGTAATTATTCCTGGTTACCAAGGGGAAATTGGACTGCTGCCCCACAATGTAGGTAAAGAAGTGTATGTCCAGAGTACAGGAGATCCCACAGAGTGTCTCTTAGTCTCACCATGCACTGTGACTAAGGTGGATGGAAACAACAGCAAGCCAACCAAGGCAGCATTAGTAATGGCCAAGACCCTTCAGGAATGAAGGTTTGGGTCACCCACTAGGTAAAGAACCATGACCCATGTTTCCTGAAGGCAAAAGGAATACAGAATGGGTACTGGAAAAAGGTACTTACAAATACCAGCTATGAGCACATGAACAGCTACAGACACAAGAAATGTAGTTGTTATGTTATAAATGTTTATATGTATACAGTTATAGAGAGATATATAGATATCAAATATCTTTGTTTTCTTCTCCCTTATCACCTTAGAAGATAACATAAAATGTATTGACTTTATATCATAGTATTTAAATATTGTTAATTTTACATCATAGTATTTAAATGACAGGATATCAAGGACAAGGGTAAATATCACCTAAGGACTTTGCATCCTCTTCTGGGGTAAGGGTTAATGTGATTTCAGTTGTATGCAGGATAGTTGTGTCATGTCAGGTGCGGTTATGACCTTGTCATTGTCTTTATTTGGAGATGAAGTACGATTTACGGGATGTGTATGGGTGCCAAGTACACAAGGGGTGGACACAGGATGGTTAATTTTATGTGTCAACTTGGCTAGGGCCACAGCACCCAGATAGTTGGTCAAACACCAGTAAAGATGCTGCTGTGAAGATAATTTTTAGATGAGAGTAAGAGTTAAGTCAGTTGATTTGGTGTAAAGCAGATTTGATAGGCCTCATCCAATCAGTTGAATGCCTTCAAATAAAGAAGACTGAGGTCCTGGTACATGCAGACAAAAACATATTCTTCAATGCTAAAAAGAAATGTACTACCAAGCCATGAAAAGACACGGAAGAACTTTAAATGCGTATTACCAAGTGAAAGAAGCCAGTCTGCAAAGGTTCAGTACTACCTGATTCCAACCATAGGACAGTCTGGAAAAAAGTAAAACTATGACAGTTAAAAGATGATGGTTGCCAGGGGTTGGAGGTCAGGAGAGGGCTGATCAGGTAGAGCACAGAGGATTTTTAGGGCAGTGAGCTACTCTGCATGATATCGGAAGGATGGACACATGTCATTACACATTTGTCCAAACCCATAGAATATACAGCACCAAGAGTAAAATCGAATGTAAAGTATGGACTTTGGGGTGATGATGATATGTCCGTGGGGGTTCAGCAAGTATAACATGTCCCACTCTGGTGGTGGATGTTGGTAGTGGAGGAGACTATGCACGTGGGGGGCAGGGGGAAATTTCTGTACCTCCCCTCAATTTTGCTGTGAACTTTAAACTGCTCTACAAATAAAGTCTACTTACCAAAAAAAAAAAAAAATCCTTAAAATCTCTGTACACATATGAGTTGTATATGTGTATATGTATGAGATACATATATGTACATATGTACATTTATGTATGTGTGTATATATATAAAACAACAACCATGAAAGGAAGCACTTTTATGTAGAATGTATTTATATTGGCACATTAATTGTGCACAGATCTCCCTGCTAATGACTCAGAATCAGGAGCCTGGGGAAAGCTATGGTACTAGTTAGGGCAGCCAGAAGCTTTGATTGGAGGTATACAGACTCCAACAACTGAAAAAGAAATTGTCTACAAAGCTTTAAGACTAAAACAAAGATGAGCGATGATTGATAAGACTCAAGGATGGGTGAGAAATGCAGCAAATGTACTTAGGTATATATTTTCTTTAGTAATTTGCTCTGTGGGGCTATCTTCTTTGCTTTTTAATGTTTGCTATCTGTTTTAATAAAGAGATCTTTTCTTTGTAAAAAGAAGTTATAATTAGGTTGTAAAATAAATTAATCTTTCAGCTAATCATACCTTCGGGAGATCTGGGGTTTTTCGACTGTGAAGTGCTAATGTAAGAATCGTCACTTACTTGGCTGCCAGTACCCTAATCATATGCAAGGTACTAACAGGAACTAAACAATCTTTTGAGTGCTGAGCTTACAAACTCAACCTCATAAAGAGAAAGAAAGAGCAGAGCGCTGAAACAGTATTAAAGTTTCCGTGTCTGTGAACTTCACATGCTGCACTGGGTGTCCATTACCAACGATTATATCCCAGTGGCACCCCAGACACCCTATCTAGGATTGTGAGCTTTTTCAAGTATGAAAACTCCCTGTAATATTTTCAGAATTTCCGGGATCCCCTATAGAATGGTAGCCATATTTTAGTATCTGATGCAAAGACAGAATGACAAAAAGTTGCTAAGAATTTGGAAGTTATTTTAAATGAATATGTTATTATTACTGATAAACAACTGCATACAGTGGGAGCAGTGGTTCCCATATGTGTGAGTGCCATGATTTGTTGAGTCTAGGTGAGTACACGGATTCATAAGCCCTTTGGAGTAATTCTTCAATAGCTTCAGGGTTCCTCCGCCACTGATCTAGATAATGGGGTACGAAGCCTCTCGATAACCTATGCACCTTTAAGGTCTCTGTATCTGACTCAGAGCAAAGGCAAAGGTCCTCCCTGTGGGTCCCGGTTACTCATCACGGCTCCCACTGACACTCTCAGCAGCTTCCCCGTGGTCTCACTGCCTCTACTCACCCATACCCCCTCTCCCAATTCAAATCCACGCTCCACATCAAGGCCAGGGACACCTTTCTAAAAATCTAGATCTGGCCTAGCCACTTCCCCACTCAAACATATTCACGGCTCCTCATGACCAAGGGCAATTGGTTCTCAAACTTGAGTTCTCATCAGACTCATTGGGAGGACTTGTTAAAACACAGATCATGGGGCTCCATTCCCAGAGTTTCTGACTCAGTCTGAGGTGGGGACTAACGATTTGCATTTCTGACAAGTTTCCAGATGTTGGTGATGGTGCTGGTCTGAGCACAACACTTTGAGAAACACTGCCCTAGAGTGTAAGACCCACACTTCGTAGTATAACAAGGTAGGTCCTTCATGATCCGGACCCTGACATCTCTCAAATTTCATCTCCTGCCTGATCTGTCTTTCACCCTTATCCACTTGTCAAATTCCTACTCCTCCAAAGATTAAGCATCACCTTCCCTTCAGAATACCCTTTGGGCAAAATTAATCAATCTATCTTTCAAGTTCTCCCTGACTTTGTACACATCTCTCTCTCACATCACGCATCACACCTCTTTGGAATTAATTGCTTATGCATGTCTGCCTCACCCACGAGATGGTGTGCCCCAGGAAGACAGGGAACTGGTCATCCACCCTAGTGTTTAGAGTACCAGAAGATAGTCGGTGCTCAATAAATATTTCTGCATGCTTTTACATCAGTATAAACAGCAAACGCACAAGTTTTAAAAGACATTGTGTCTAAGGCAGTTAGAAACCCTGCACCCTGTTGGCTTGCATTGCTATGATTAGATTGTTGTCAGTGACTCAGAGTTCAAGATGCTGCTTATAGGAAAGAAAGTAATATGTCGTTAACACCCTGCAGCTCTCTGTGATCCTGATTAAAAAGGACATATACACATATGTATATCATGCATGCAAGTAAAATGAAGAAACACATGAAATCTTTATTGGAATCTAAGATTAATTAGACTAACACCAAACCAAAAACCTGTTTGGCTCTGAAAATCTGTATGGCTCAGTGACCATCAAAGATGGCTCCACATTTATCCCAGCAACACAGCAGCTAAGCAAGGGCAACGATATTACAGCGATCCTTTCCATATGCTTTTTATGAATTCCCAAATAACAAAGCTGAGAAACATTGCAGAGAATTCTCAAATGACAGAATCACTGGAGTATAGCAATAGGAGACAGAGGACCTTTTTAAATTTTTGAGATTCTGACTGGCCATGAGGTGATGAGAAAAAAAAAAAAAGAGAGAGTCTCTAAAAACATCTGATACGGCTGCAAATCAAAACTGGACTAAAAATTTATGTGTGCCGGGTCTTAGGACTATGGTATTATTAGAGACATCTGCCCAACTGAAAAGGAGCTTCTTCAAAACATAAACCATATTAAATACACAGAGTCTATCATTCTATTATTGGCTCCTACGTGAAGCATAGTCTGGTTGATTACTCATTGGTTATTAGAGGATTCTAGTATTATAGTTCCTCAGAGAGATATACCTGGCCTGTGATTGTTACAACTTGTCATTTCCTTGTTCCTTTCTTCCTTCTATCTGTCCTTCCTTCCTTCCAACTCTCTTGCCTGTATATATTCATACATACACATACAAATTTTATACACACACACATTCTCACTTTTCAGTTACTTTTCTTGACTTTCATAAATTAATTTGTTAAATACCTCCTCGTGCTCTGATAACAGCTGCCAAATTTTGCTCAACCTTTAACTAGTTGTTATCGGATCCTGCTCATCAGAACGTACTCAGCTTTTAAAAGGGTCTTCAGACATTTCGTTCATTTTTTTCAATAAATAATGGAGTGTCATAGGTTCTGGTGACCCAGCAGTAGATAAAATAAATATGCTCATGCCTGAGCAGTCTATGTGTGTTTATACTTGCCCTTTGCACTTCTGCCATTGCCCCTAGAAGAGCATGCCCAGGCTAGCCTGCTGGCCCCAGAAGGAAGAGAGACACCGAGAGGGACCTGACCCTGCTAATGTGTCCCAGCCAATTCCAGTTTAGAGCAGAGCCTTCCACCATCTCACAGGCACATGTGTGAGCCCTGCCTATATCTGATGACTCAGTGGACCCACAGGTGCATGAACTGCAATTAAAAAATGATTATTTTTTTCAGCCACTGAGTTTTGGCATAGCCTGTTATTTTAAGAAATTCTATTTCAAAAACTCTACCTGATCCTGCAATGGCATAGCCTGTTACACAGCAGTAGCTAACTAATGCAGGGCATCAGGGAATTCTTCTCCAAGAAAGTGACATTTGGACTGGGGTATTAAGTAAGTATTAGACAAATGCAGAATGAAGGGAAGAGGGTCCTGAAGACTTCAGGTGAGAACAAGCTGGATACCCTCACATGAGTGGAGGAAACCTTATGGTTGGGGAGGGGAATGGGCTGAAGACAGAGATTGGTCATGCATGGCCAGGTCACACAGGGCTTATGAGAAACCATATGAGATGGTCGTCCTAGAGAATTTGTTTAAGATTGAATTTTGAAAATTAAATTCAGAGGAGAGCTATTTGTAATCGAGAACATTAAAATCAAAGGATTGTTGTCTTCATTATTATTCCTCTAGAACTGCACTGCCCCAGAGGGTAGCCACTAGTCACATAAGCCTACTCAAGTTTAAATTAATTAAAATAATAGAAAATAAAAAATTCAGTTCCTCAGTTGCACTAGCCTCATTTCAAATGCTCGATAGGCTAGTGGCTACCATATTAACAGCACAAATATAAGACATTTCCATTAGGGGGGGAAGTTCTATTGGATAGTGTATTCATTTCTTATTACTGTATAACAAATTACCACAAACTTCGTGGCTTAAAATAGGACAAATTTATTATCTCACAGTTTCTGTAGGTCAGAAGTCCACGTGCACTTAGCCGGGATCTCTGCTCAGGGTCTCACCAGGCCGAAATTAAGGTGTGGGCTGGGGTCTCCCCTGAGGTTTGGGGTCTTCTTTCCCACTCACTGGTTGTCAGCAGAATTCATTTTGCTGTAATCTGTACCATGGAGGGACTATTTGCAGCTCCTAGAGGCCACCTGCCGTCCTTACCATGCATTTCCCTCTTCTTAGGACATGACAATTTGTTTTTTTCCTTGAGACCAGCTGGCTCTTAGCTCTTTGGCCCTTCACCTTCTTCTAAAGGGTTTCCTGATTGGGCCAGGCCCACCCAGGATATTTTCCCTTTTGAGTAACTCCAAGTCAGTTGATGAGTAACCTAATCAAAGGACTGATAGCCCATTATACCCACCGGTCCACCCACACTCAAGAAGAGAAGATTATACGGGGCGCCTGGGTGGCTCAGATGGTTGAGCGTCTGCCTTCAGCTCAGGTCATGATCCCAGGGTCCCGGGATCAAGTCCCGCATCGGGCTCCCTGCTCCGCGGGGAGCCTGCTTCTCCCTCTGCCTCTGCCTCTCTCTCTCTCTCTCTGACTCTAATGAATAAATAAAACATTTAAAAAAAAAAAAAAAGAAGAGAAGATTATACACGGTGTGTCCAGGGGCAAGGGGGGGAGATTCTTGGGGGCCATCTTAAATTTCTGTCCACCGCTGATAGAAGCAATCTAGAAAGTAGAACAAGGTTAAATACATGAATAGAGAAGACAAATGGCGGGAGCATTTGGACCCATTAGCGCAGGCTTGGAGCACAGGTGTAATAGCTATTTAAATCATCTCGGAGGTCTGTAACAACCTTCTTGTAATTAGCGGCTGGCCGCAGCTGGGATCAGGGTTGAGCCCCCACCCCCCCCCCCGCAGTTCCACTCAGAGCCTCTGTAATACTCTGCTGCATGCACCCGGGGCGGGGGGGCGTACACACACGCCCCCTAAAAGCAAACATGCATAGACTCCCCTTCACCGCTGACACTCCTATATTCTATTTCCCTGCAGTTACTAACCTCCCAGAATTTCTGACCTTCCGCGAGTCTTGGTCTGCAGAACCCGATGGCTCCTTCTCAGATGAACTCATTTAGTGGCTTGACTACAGCCTCGCTTGGCCCGAGCTCCCTGGCTTCCAGACGCTTGGCCCAGCCGACTAGCAACCGCTGTGGAGCTTACAGCCTTGGCTCGCGGACCTGAAAACGGCCAGATATTCTTGGGCACAGTCCCCACCGCTCACAATCCCTGTCTGGCCGCTGCCTGTCCCCCTGGGTGACGTGGGGGGTAGGGGAGCGCTTGGAGTATTGATTTTCAGGGAGCGGCGAGGGGGCAGGAAAAACATGTCCTCCGTTTGACTTGTTTGCCCTGAATGTAAACTTCAATCACTACTTACAAGGACTCTGTAAGGCTAATTCTTCATTTTTTAAGTGCTAATGAAAAATTGTTTTATTTTTTTAAGGCATATATTTATCATTTTGACAGAGTGATATCTATATAATTTTAAATTTCACAAAACTGGTTTTTAAGGGTTGCATTTAGTTATTTTAAGAAATTCTATTTCAAAAACTCTACCTGATTCTGCAATGGCCTATAGTAGTACTTGCTTTAAAAAAATTTTTTTTTTCTTTTTTCCTTACAAGTGAAGAGTGTTTGCATTCTAACTACAATCAGGGCTTCAACAGAGTGGAGATACTTTAGTGCCTTCGGTGGGCATTTATCTTCTTGCCATCAGCAAAATAGAACAAAAATGTACCCATATTAGCATTAATAATAAAACCAAGTCCATTATGCAGACCTGCTTGTCAGTTAAATTTGTTGCAGGCTCAGTTTTGGATTCAATTTCATACATTTGGAAGTACTTTTGCTGTCAAGCAAATTTTTGTTTTATCATTTTAATTTCGGAGGGTTTTCTTTCCCCTCTCCCTCTCCTGTGTCTGAATTACCTTTTTGGAGGTTGGAAAATGGTTCTTCCCACTGATATAGGAAGGGCTCGATTTGGCCAATGTAGAGATTTTCCCTGTGATGTGAATAGAGTTAATTTTAACAGAGCCGTTTCGTTTTAACAGATTCGTACAGTGCATGTCTTGCCAAACAGCTTTGTGTATGATCGTTGACTGATGTCAGCACAGTTCTAGAAATAGTATTTGATGGTTAACAGCTGCCCCAGAGCCAGAAGGGGAACACGAGACATTGTGTTTCAGGAGGGTTTACAAAACTAGTGGCTATTGTTTTTATTTATTTATTTATTTATTTATTTATTTATTTTATTCCTTGACAGTGGAAGAAGGGTTTCAAATACCGAGTGTCCGCTTTTTTAGAAGACATCGATTCCTAAGTAGGTCAAGTGGATCCTGGAACTTTGATACTATATACAATGTAAATATTGTGCTCTGAAATTATATTTCATTGATTTACTAGAGGCTTTACTCATTTTGCAATTATGGATATGGTTGTCGATTATGGAACAAAGGTTTTGCTTTAGGTCAAGAATTGGCAAACTTTTTCTTTAAAGAGCCAGATAGTAAATATTTTCAGCTTTCTGGGCCATGCAGTCTCTGTTGCAACTGTTGAATTCTGCTGTGATGGGCCTAAAGCAGCCATAGACAATATGTGAATGAATAGGTGTGGGTGCGTTTCAATAAACTTTATTTACAAAACAGCAGTGGGCCTAATGTGGCCATGAGCTATAGTGTTCCGACCCTTGCTTTGAATAGGAAGTGGAGATATGCCACACATTTCCATGCAGCATTCCAGAAAGGCTAAAGGTACACACACTCTCTTAAAGGCTTATGAATCAAGTTTCTTGTGCACTCCCTGTGGAAACACATGCAGTCCTTTTATGGCCACAGAGGGGTGCTTAATTACATGTGTATATGTGCTCTACAGCTACTCTAATAATGGTCTGAGAGTCACTGAGCAACACATTTGCTTTTATGAACCGAGAGGATAAAGATCATGATCTCTGGTGTACAATGAACCTGACTTTTCGTCCCTTTCTTATTTTAAGTTAATACCACTCTTAAAGTTTGAATTATCTTGCAAGAAGGCAGGTTCATTAACTCCGGTTCAGCTTGTGCATCATCTTAATGGGACATATTTTGTAATGATGTGAATCACAAAACAGTTCTGTGCTCCAAATGACCTAAATGTTTCACTGAAGTCATTACAAGCAGTGCACATGAGTAAGAAAAAGGATTTTTATTATTTAAAGATAACTTACACAGGGGGGAAAAAATTCCTGGGAAGAAAAGTTAAAGCATGGTCTAAAAGGAAAATATCAAAGAATATGCTGCTTGTAAAATGTTATTGCAAAAACCTTTATATGCCCTCCCTGTGCCCACTCTCAACTCTGAATGTATTACCATGAAAATGACCAATTTGACAGAATACAAAGATGGCGAGGGGAAATGTAACAATACCTTACACTTTATATTTTTCTGCATTCATGTATCACATTTGTTCTAGAAATGCCATTTTAGCCCTTGACATCTCAAAGGCAAAGTGATGGTCTCGAGCCTGAGAATGTCTGCTTAAATAGTATCCCATCCAGGGCGCCTGGGTGGCTCAGTTGGTTAAGCGACTGCCTTTGACTCGGGTCATGATCCTGGAGTCCCGGGATTGAGTCCCATGTCGGGCTCCCTGCTCACCCTGCTTAGCAGGGAGTCTGCTTCTCCCTCTCCCGCTCCCCCGTCTTGTGCTCTCTCTCTCAAATAAATAAATAAAATCTTAAAAAAAAAAAAAAGTATCCCATCCACTAACAACTTCCTGAGAAGCGGTTACTCTTTCCAAACATGCCTCTGGTTCTAGGCTACATTTTCTTGTAACAGTAGTGTTTCAAAAACTTTCCTCTATTAATGTCACCATTGTCTCTTTGTTGTCTTGTCTTTTCTTGTTTCTCCTATTTGTTACTTTCTGGAGATGGAAATGTTATCTACTTACCTAATGGAATTCAGAATGATTGTAATACTGTAGCCTTTCTTTTGAACTTGGTCTGTTACTTGCCTTCAGTATCTATGTTGCGTAACACCACAGCATTGCACACGACAGATGTTAGAATGCCACCTTGGTCTTTAAGGGGTTTTTCTTATGGCAATTTAAGTTGAATAAGTAAATCATCGTACTCTGTTATTCCATCCATGTACATAATTTATAAAAACTATGCCTGTTATTGTGTTACTCATTTCCTAATTGGGTTAAAGCCATCTGTAGATCTCTTTGGCTCTAAGTTATCTGAAGGATGCTGTGTTGTCAGCAACCATTTTTCAATTTACTCTCACACTGTCATGAATAAACATTAGTGGTTTCAATATTGATTGCTAGAATATCTCAGCCCTAACTTCATCATCACACTCTTCCAATGGCACGGAAGTGTTTTTATGGGCACTCTTCACTCTCCCAAGCCTTCCATTTCATCCTCTGGAACCCCTGTTAACTGCTAAGCAGATTTCCTAACATATTCCATTACTTCACAAAATATTCCCTGTGCTTCCTAATTATAGCTGAAACCTGATCTTTCTTAAGGATACAGATGTTCTGGGCGCCTGGGTGGCTCAGTTGGTTAAGCGACTGCCTTCAGCTCAGGTCATGATCCCAGGGTCCTGGGATCGAGTCCCACATCGGGCTCCCGGCTCAGCGGGGAGCCTGCTTCTCCCTCTGACCCTCTCCTCTCTCATGCTGTTTCTCTCTCGCTCGCTCTCTAATAAATAAATAAATAAAATCTTTAAAAAAAAAAAAGGATACAGATGTTCTTCATAGGATCCTCAAGAGAACTTGTTCCTCAAGAGAACTTGTTCATTCTCACAGGACTGACATGTGACAGGGCAGGGAGCTGAAGGTGGATGAAGGCAAGAAGGGCTTGGTACAGACATGGCAGGTTTGGTTCCAGACCCCTGCAATAAAGCGAATATTGCAATAAAGCAAGTCCAATGAATTCTTTAGCTTCCCAGTGCATATAAAAGTTATGTTTACACTATACTATAGTCTATTAAATGTGTAATAGCATTATGTCTGAAAAAGCAATGTACATGCCTTAATTAAAATACTTTTTTGTTAAAAAATGCTTACCATCATCTGAGCTTCCAGTGAGTGGTTATCACTGATCACAAATCACCATAACAAATACAATAACTTAAAAGTGTGAAATATTACAAGAATTACCAAAAATGGGACACAGAAAAATGAAATGAGCACATGCTGTTGGAAAAATGGTGCTGATAGAATTGATTGATACAGGATTTCCACAAACTTTCAGTTTGTAAAAAAATGCAATATCTGTGAACTGTATATCTGCAATAAAGTGAACTGTAATAAAATTAGGTATGCCTATAATTTCTTAGCTTCTCATTGTGGCAGCCAAATCATCATTCCTATATCTCATGTGGACTTCTCTTCCTTTTTGAACCTCGTGCCATCTAATTGTATAGCTTTTTACCATTCCTCATGTCCGTCATCTACTGGTACAGAGGCTACCATGTTTGAGGCATTACGTAGAGAAAGGATTCATGTAATAACCAATATAATTCTTCTTTGGTCCCCATATTCATCAAAGACAGTTCAGTCTCCCTCTCTGTTATAGTCCCAGAGTCATTTCAGGGATCCTCAATTTCCAAGTGGGTAATCTGTCTGAATCCTTACCTCACACTTCATTCACATCTCAATTCCAATGACTTTTATCCCCACATTCATGAGTGTGTGATGTTTATTATCATCTAGAGCACTATATCAACTTAAAGAATTAAAAAGTCTTAAAGTTCATTGCCAATCAGTCCCTGATTGTCTTTACTTTGCTCCCTATCAAACCATTTACTTTATTTATTTATTTATTTATTTTTAAGATTTTATTTATTTTTTAGAGAGCGAGCGAGAGAGAAACAGCATGAGAGGGGAGAGGGTCAGAGGGAGAAGCAGGCTCCCCGCTGAGCCGGGAGCCCAATGTTTGACTCGATCCCAGGACCCTGGGATCATGACCTGAGCCAAAGGCAGACGCTTAACCATCTGAGCCACCCAGGTGCCCAAACCATTTACTTTAGTGTTTCTCTCAATTTTGATATCTGCAAACAACTTTAAGGCCATGTAGGACACATATAGATATTCAATTGTAGGTAAGTTGTTTTTCAAAAATGTTAATCAAGACTTCTAACAGTGGCTTAGGAGGTATCTTATACCAATGCTGCTTCTGAGAAAAATTAGAAGAGCTAGATAGAATACTAAAACACACACACACACACACACACACACACCTAACATCTGAATATATCATAGAAATATCAAAGCAGAGATAATTTGTAGGATCAAAATTTGAATAAGAGGAAACCTAAGAGAGGTAAGCCTGGTATTTGAAGTGGAGTATGGCTGAGAGAATGATAAGCAGAGATATTAGTAGTCTCATAGATTCAAAAAGTGTTACGAACACCCGAGAAATATATATGTAAAATATACATATATTTATATATTAATATATATACATATATATAGTAAAGACACTAAAAACTAAAGATAAAGAGACATTCTTAAAAGCATCCAAAGAAAAATAATATATTAGCTTCAAAGAGGCAATACTATAAGATTTACAGCTGACTTTTCAACAACACAATGGAATCCAGAAGACAGTGGAATCATACATTCCAAGGGCTGAAATAAAATAACTGCCAACCAGAATTCTATGCCCAGCAAAAATATTCCTCAAAAATGAGAATAAAATAAATACATTTCAGGCAAACAAAAACTGACACGATTTTTTTTTTAGCAGTGGATCTGATCTAATGCAAATATGAAAGGGACATTTTTAGGAAGAAGGAATAAGACCCTACATGGTATCTGCAAGAAAGAATGAAAGATAAACACATGGATAAATTTAAATATATATTTACTGTATGGAGTAATAATAACAATGTTTCTGAGGCTTGAGATATATATATACAATTAATGTACATGGAAAAACAGCCCAAAATGTGAGGAGTAAATGGAGTTAATGTGTTTTAAGTTTAAAGCATTATCAGAGAAGAAGCAAAAGCACATTTATATCATACTTTGAATAAATTAAAAATGCACATTATAAAATATAGGACAACCACTAAAAAGAATAGTTAAAAATGTATAAATTACAAGCAAAGAGAGCTGGAAAATGTAAAAATGTCATAATAAAATGGACGTAATTAAAAAGAAGACAAAAGAGGAGAGAAAATGAAACAAATAACATGTAGGATAAATAGAAAACAGATGGTAAGATGATAGATTTAAATCTACATCGGTCAGTAATTACATTAAAAGTAAATTGATTAGGGGTGCCTGGGTGGCTCAGTTGGTTAAGCATCTGCCTTCAGCTCAAGTCATGATCCCAGAGTCCTAGGATTGAGCCCAACATCAGGCTCCCTGCTTAGCAGGGAGCCTGCTTCTCCCTCTCACTCTGCCTGCTGTTCTGCCTACTTGTGCTCCCTCTCTCTCTCTCTCTCTGTCAAATAAATAAATAAAATCTTTTAAAAAAAGTAAATTGATTACATTTTCTAATTAAGAGATAAAAAATTTTATACTAAGTTAAAACAACACATTGCTTACACTAGTCACACCTTAAGCATAAGGGTACAGAATGGTTGAAAGTTAAAAGATGGAAAAATATACACCCTGCAAACACAATGAAAAGAAAGCTGCTGTAGCTATATTAATATCAGTCATAGTAGATTTTATTTTTTTACATTAAAACTTTTTTTAAAGATTTTACTTATTTATTTGATAGAGAGAGAGAGAGAAAGCATGAGGGGGTGGAGGGTCAGAGGGAGAACAGACTCCCTGCTGAGTGGGGAGACCAATGCAGGACTTGATCCTGGGACTCTGGGATCATAACCTGAACCGAAGGCAGATGCTTAACCAACTGAGCCACCCAGGCGCCCCCCCCAAAAATTTTATTTAAATTCAATTCAGTTAACATATAGTGTATTACTAGTTTCAGGGGTAGAATTTAGTGATTCATCAGTTGCATGTAATACCCAGTGCTCAATACAAGTGCCCTCCTTGATGCCCATCACCCAATTCCCCATCCCCCAACCCACCTGCCCTCCAGCAATCCTCAGTTTGTTTCCTATAGTTAAGAGTCTTTTATGGTTTACCTCCCTCTCTGTAGACTTTAAAGCAAAAAGCATTACTGAAAGAAAGGATAGTTAGTTATAGATCTCTATATGACAGAATTAAAATGAGAAACAGACAAATCCATAAAGATAATGGAATATTTTAATATACTCCACTCAGTAACTGAGAGAGCAATAGACCAAAAAAAAAAAAAAATTGGTAAAACTACAAAGTAATTGAATAGCATGGGTTCAGAAACCTAATGAACATATATAGAATACTTTACCCAGCAATTGCAGAATACACATTCTTATCAAACACATACAGAGAATTTACCAAAATTGTTTCTATGTTGGGTCACAAATTTAAAATAATTAAAATCATACCACATTCTTAGGCTGCCATTAAATAGACTTGAATTAAATAGAAGTTAATAATTAAAAAACTAGAAACACCTAAAATATTTAGAAATTAAACAGTATAGCTTCTGATTAGTATAGGTTAAAAAGAAAGCAAGTGCAAAAGAGAAAATATTTTGAAATGAATAATAATGAAAACATAACCTATCAGAACTTGTAGGACACTTTTAAAGCAGTGTTTAGAGGGAAATTTTATCCTTAAATGCATAGATTTGAAAAAATAAGAAGACTAGAAATCAATTAGCTAAGCAACTATCTCAAGAAGGTGCTTATTAAGTTAAGTGTCCGACTCTTGATTTTGGTTCAGGTTATGATCTCAGGGTGATGAGATGGAGCCCCACCAATGTGAGATTTAAACCTCCACGGGGCTCCATGCTGGGCTCTGCACTGGACATGGATCCTGCTTAAGATTCTCTTTCTCCCTCTCCTTCTGTCCCTCCCCCCTCGCATGTATGCACTCTCTTTTTCTCTCTTAAAAAAAAAAAGTTAGGGAACCATAGCATAATAAACTCCAAAAAGGGAGAAGGAGGGAAACAACGTAAATAGGAGCAGAAATCAATGAAATAGAAAACAAGCATACAATAGAACCAACACGGTTTAAAAAAAGAACAAACATGGTTCTTTGAAAAGTCCAAAAATTTTGATAAAGCCCTAGAAATAATGATCAAGAAAAAAAAAGAGAAGAAGCACAAACGGCAAATACTAGTTATGAAGAGGTAACATCTCTACAGGCCTTACAAACATTAAGGAGATAACAAAAAGACATTATACCAATAGATTTAAAAACTTAGAATGAAATATACAAATTTGTCAAAAAACAAAACTTACCAAAACTAACACAAGAAAAAATAGAAAATCTGAACAGTCCTATATCTGCTATAGAAATTGAATTTGTTATTTATGTTTCCCACAAAGAAAATTCCAGATGCAGCTGGTTTCCATGGTGACATCTACCAAATACTTAAGGAAGTGCTAATGTCATTCTTACTCAACAACTTCCAGAAAACAGAAAAATACTTCCCAACAATACTTTAAAAAGCCAACGTAACCTTAACACCACAACATAAAAAGTACATTATGAGAAAACAAAATCTGAGGAAAATCTTACTCATAAACATTGAAAGAAAAATACTAAGCAATATACTAATAAATGGACTCCAGTTATATGTAAAAATGTGATACGTGTAATGAACAAGTTGAGTTATTTAGGAATCAAGAGTATAAAAAAAAAAAAAAAAAAAAAAAAAAAAATTTATAAATTAACAAAATAAAAAATTAAAGTAATAGAATGGTTTTTTTTTTTTTTTTTTTTTTTTTGCTGGGGGTGGGGGAGAGCTCAAGCGGGGGGAGGGGCAGAGGGTGAGACATAATCCGAAGCAGCCTCTTCGCCAAGCACAAACCAGACATGGGGCTCCATCTCATGACCCTGAGATCATGACTTGAGCTGAAATTAAGAGCCAGACGCTTAACCAACTGAGCCACCCCAGCATCAGCATAGGATAGTTTCTTTTTTTTTAAGATTTCATTTTTATTTAATTAATTTATTTGATAGAAAGAGAGAGAGAGCACAAGCAGGGGGAGCAGCAGGGAGAGAGGGAGAAGCAAGCTCTCCACTGAGCCGGGAGCCTGATGCAGGGCTTGATCCCAGGACCTGGGATCATGAACTGAGCTGAAGGCAGATGCTTAACCGACTGAGCCACCCAGGCGCCCCAACCCCATAGGATAATTTTAATTGATAAAGCAAATGCATTTCACAAAATTCAATATCCATTTACAATTCTTGAAATATTTAGCAAACTAGGAATAGAAAGAAACTTCCTTCAGTCTGATGTAGTGTATTTATTAAAAACAAACAATCCTACGGCAAGCATATTTAATGATGCCACGCTCAAAATTTTCATTTGAGATAGGGAGCATGATGATCTTGCTTATTATCACCATTTCCATTCAACATTATACTGAAAGGTTTAGCTAGTTCAAAAAGACTGGAAAAAGAAATAAAAGGCATAAAGATTGGAAAGGAAGATAAAAATGTGTCATTATTCCCAGAAAACATCATTTTATATGTATAAAATTCAAAAGAATTCTTCCTTGTTAATTACAATTAATAAGTGATTTTAGCAAAATCTCTCGATATAAGTTTAATGTTTAAAAATCAATTTATATTTCTACAAAACAGCAATAAGCAATTAGAAATTGATAGTAAAAAAAGGCACCTGACTTCATATAAACACAACTTGACCTCAGATGATCAAAATAATTTGAGGTGGGTTTTAGACCTAAATATAAAAACTAAATAATAATAATAATAATAAAAGCTTCTAAAAGACAACATAGAAAAGTATCTTCACGAACTTAGGTGAGGTGAGATGTATTTTAAAAGACTGATAAATTGCATCACATAAAAAATTACAATCTAGATATACCAAAAAAAAAGAGAGAGAGAGAGAGACCAGGAAAAGACTATATGAGCAAGTAATAAAATGAGCAAAGATATTTCCAATATATGTAACAGACATAGCACTTGTATCCATTCAGATCAATAGGCAAAACTCAGGCAAAGCAATTAAAAATGAGTGAAGACTTGAAGTAGCAGAGCACAAGAAGACATTCAAATTTTAAATAAGCATGTAAAAATGAGCTCAATCACATAACCCGTTAAGGAAATTAAAATTAAAACCACAGATAGATAAAGGGGATTAAGAGTACACTTATCCTGATGAGCACTGAGAAATGTTTAGAACTGTTGATTCATTATATTATATACCTGAAGCTAATATAACACTGTATAATAATTATACTTATATAATAATAATAATAAATTAAAACCACAATAATGTACTACTATATCAGAATAAATGGATACTGAATTTTGTGAAATGCTTTTGCTCTATCAATTGAAACTATTCTGGGACTTTAATTCTTATTCTGTTAATGTGGAAATTACATGGATGGTTTTCAAACGCTGAACCAGTCTTGCATTCCTAAATGAATTCAACTTATTCATTACAAGTATCACATTTTTACACATCCCTGGAGTCAGATTACTAGTATTTTTGTGTCTATGTTTATTAGTAGTATTATCCTCAAAATGACTTAAATTTAAAAAAAACTGATTATACCAAATGTTGGTAATGATTTAATCCAACGGACCCTCTGAGAAAAATAAAGATAGAGGGTGTGAATTGGTATAACTACTTAGGAAAACCGTTTGGCATCATTTACTAAATTTATTTATTTATTTATTTTTTTTTTTTAAAGATTTTATTTATTTATTTGAGAGAAAGAGAGAGAGACAGAGAAACAGCATGAGAGGGGAGAGGGTCAGAGGGAGAAGCAGGCTCCCTGCTGAGTAGGGAGCCCTATGAGGGACTTGATCCCAGGACCCTGGGATCATGACCTGAGCCGAAGGCTGATGCTTAACCAACTGAGCCACCCAGGCGCCCTTATTTTGTTTTTTTAAAAGATTTTTCATTTACTCATTTGAAAGAGAGAGAGAGAGAGAGAGAACAAGAGCAGGGGCAGGGGGAGGGGCAGAGGGAGAAGCAGACTCCCCACTGAGCAGGGAGCCCGATGCGGGACTCGATCCCAGGACCCTGAGATCATGTCCTGAGCCCAAGGCAGACACTTAACCAACTGAGCCACCCAGGCAGCCTGCTAAATTTAAACAAACACAAAACCTGAGACTCAAACACTGAGTCAAAGTCATGCTAGTATCACTGTTATTGTTCACACTCAGTTTCCTTCATTATTATTATCATTATTTTCATTCTACAAAATTAGAAGAGCATAAATCACCATAGTTCATCTCTTTTTTTTTTTTTAAGATTTTATTTATTTGCGAGAGAGAGAATGAGAGACAGAGAACATGAGAGGGAGGAGGGTCAGAGGGAGAAGCAGACTCCCCACTGAGCAGGGAGCCCGATGCGGGATTCGATCCCGGGACCCCAGGATCATGACCTGAGCCGAAGGCAGTCGCCTAACCAACTGAGCCACCCAGGCACCCCCCATAGTTCATCTCATTAGTTTTATTTTTTCTCTGGAAAATATTTGTTCATGTTCTGTTGCAACATTCAGATGCGACTTTTAAATACATCCAACAATACATCTTTTTCTTCTGTCTTCAACAAAATTTTTAAAAATCAAGTGCAAAACTGAGAAATCATCAAACACTTTGTGATGGAATCCTTTAGAGTTGAGTTTGGGTTCCTAGGAAAACTTAATATCTGGTCCTTCACTTTAAGAGCTGTGGTGTTGGAGTGTGGAGTTTCCTCAAAAAATGAAAAATGGAAGTACCATACCATCCAGTAATTCCACTTCTGGGTATTTACCAGAAGAAAATGAACACACTAATTTGAAAAAATATATGCACCCATATGTTTATTGCAGCATCATTTTCAATAGCATTCTAAGTGTCTACCAGTAGATGAATGGATAAAGAAGATGTGGTATATATACAATGGAATATTACCCAGTCATAAAAAGAATGAGATCTTGCCATTTGCAACAACATGGATGGAGTAGAGGGTACTATGTTAAGTGAGATAAGTCAGACAATGGAAGACAAATGCCGTATGAGTTCCCTTATATGTGGAATCTAAAAAGCAAGACAAATGAACAGACAGACAAAATAGGAACAGACTCATAACTATAGAGGAAATTGATGATTGCCAGAGGGGAATTGGAGTGAGGTGGGGGGCTGGCTGAAACAGGTGAAGGGGGATGAAGAGGTACAGACTTCAGTTATAAAATAAGTAAGTCACAAGAATGAAAAGTACAGCATTGGGAATACAGTCCATAATATATTAATAACTTTGTGTGATGATAGATGCTAACTACACTTACCATGATACGCATTCCATAATGCATGTCATTGTTGAATCACTATGTTGTACACCTGAAAGCAATATAATATTGTATGTCAACTCTACTTCAGTTAAAAAAAAAAACCAAAAACAACTGTGGTGTTGGGTCCTGAAATGATGAGGGAGGAAAACCAGTTAAGCAAGTCCCTTGGTAACAAAAATGTCTTCACTGGCACTATTAGAGTCGTGAAGAAATAATTTCATCTCATCCCTCATTTTAAAATGTTATGGGCGCTTCCCCCATGCCCCCAGTGGCCAACATCCTCTAGTGTGGAAAAGCAGAACCTTTACTCACTGTCCATTTTTCTTGTAGCCTGACAATTAAGAAGTCTATACTCAATGCACTCAAGTGAATCGTATTCATAATTTTCACTATGTTCTTCAACGCTTCTACAGTTGGGCCCCCCTCTTCCTTTGAGGCAGAAGCTGGCATGCAGGACACTGATTTGGGGAGTGCTCTTGAGATGAGCACCTGTGGGTGATGGGAAGGATAGAAGGTTGGGATGAGGCAAAGCTGGGCTACATTGTAGGTACTACTAGGGGCCAGTCAACTCTGCTAGGAGCTCTGGAGCCGGAATGGCCCTTCAGAGTTGTTCTGAGTGGGGGCATTGGGGTTGGGCCTCTGTACGCTGATGACCAGTCATTGGTTGTGGACTGCCCTGGAAAAGGAGCATGACCTTGGAGGAGAGAGTTCTCTTCAGCCTCTGCGGTTCAATCCGGGCAATGTGGCTGAAGCCGAATCAATTAGGGAGGCATGTTGTGGACCATCTGTTATGTTCTATGGAGACACAAGGCTTGGGTTGGCTTTTAGAGGCAGCATCTTTTACTTGAGTAGTCCAACTCTTTCTTTGCTGTGCTTACAGGTGCTGATCTTTGAATCTCAAGGCCAAAATACTTAGCCCAGTTGAATTCATGGCTTATGGAATAATTTATATGCCCCAGTATAAGGCAAGTGTGTATATAAGGTAATAGCCCATGAGAAATTATAAAACAAAAGCCTTTTGGCAATTTGAATGTAATATAAACCTTTAGGAAATGTAGATGAAATGGCTGTCTACTTATAATATGTACTTTCATTATGTATATTTAAAATCTCATGTTATAAACTCTCATGCAACAATTTTATCTAAAGTCTTCATATACTTTACCATTTCTGTCATCATGGGAGTCACTTTTTGAGTTTCCTTGAGTTTCCCAGAACACATCACTTTTGTTTTCATCAAAATTGTTTAAGATACAGCAGTTTTGGGATCTCTGTGTAATAATGACCTTGGAAATTGTATCCTAAGCTACAAGTAGCCATTTACTACTTGTGAACTCCACAAAGTAATCCTTTAATTAATTGCTTCTTAAAGTTGTTTGTCTTTTTTTCTTTTTTTGAGATATAACTGACATATAACATTGTGTATGTTTAAGGTATACAATGTGTCGATCTGATACATCTATACATTGCAGTACGATTACCACTGTGGCATTAGCTAACATCTCTATCATGTCACATAATTATCATCTCTTTTTTATGGTGAGAACAATTAAGATCTAGTCCCTTAGCAACTTTGAAGCTTATAATACGATATTGTTGACTATACTCACTCTGCTGTACATTAGATCTCCAGGACTTATTTATCTACTACTTGCAAGTTTGTATCCTTAAGCAACATCTCCCTAATTCTCCCACCTCTTGGCCCCTAGTGACCACCATTCTCCTCTGTTTTTATGAGTTTGGCTTTGAAAAATTCCACATGTAAGTGATGTCATATAGTATTTACCCTTATCTGACTTACTGTACTTCTTAAAGTGGTTTTTAAAAGGCCTATTCTCAACAATTTCCCACAATGTAGTTGGGAGGTCATCTTACTATTCATAATTACTAGATCTGTGTTAAAGTGTTCTTTTTCTTTTTCATTGATGCCATAACTTAAACACTATTAGAATATAAAACCAGCAACATTTCCTCCCAATGGCATTTATGATTCAAAATGAAGCAACTCAGGGGGCACCCTGTAATATGAGTGACTTGGCAAAGATTCTAACTGAAGGCAACAACTTCTTCTCTGAGGGAATATTTGGGGAGGGGGGAGACCTTGCATTATATCCGGGTCTATGCAGCAACTAGGAACAGAATGGAAAAACCTTCCCTCTGCCTGTTTCCCAAGATAAACAGATGGAGTGCTGCACTAACTTCCCAATCTCCAAGCTTACATTTATCTTTATCTCATCTTCTCTCCAGTGTCAGATGAAACTTACTAAAGGTAAGAAAAAGAAAAGACAGACTCATCATTCAAAGCTGCACACTTGTAGCAAAGACAGATCCAAGTCACACTATTAGAGAGAAGCTGGGAACCTGGTAAAGCCAAATAAAGCAAATGACAAATTGCTGAGCGGGGAGAAAAATGAAGAACAAGCCAGCGGCAACACTACTTTATCAGAGAGATCAATGACGTGACAGTATCAGCGGCCTTCCTTTATCAGAGAAACCAGTGATGTGGCTCTCAGCCTGGGTGAGTCGAGGTGACCCTGCTTGGCTTGAAAGCCCACGATGGAGCCGGAAGCCCTTCCCACATCTACCCACCCACGGAAGGTCCCCGTGCCCCCAACACCAACACCAACACCACCCCCAGTTGCTAAATCCAACATTTGGGTATCATTCCTGCTTCATTTGGCCTCCCTGCAGAAGGTGAAAAATCTCTGGAAACATGCTCCTCCCTCAGATTCATTAACCCAGCGTCTACACAGCTTTCTTCTTCTCTCCAAGCTCTGCCCTTCCATCTTTTTCCAGAAACCCTCTTCTCATGATCTACCAGGAAATGTTCCTGTTCCCTCGAGTCCGGCTGCGTGCCCTCTGCCTAAGCAAACTTGTATCCCTGTGAACGCAGGCACACGGTTTGCTTTAAACCCCAAATTAGCTACGTTCTAGCTAGGGAATCCTGGAAATGGGTGTGATAAAAGACAGATCTCACAGGACTGTTTCATGGTTAACTGAGATCATACATATAACATGCTTAGTACAGTGTCACATGGTGTAACACATGAACTGTCAGCTGCTCTTCTTAGCGTGTCTATTTCCAGCCTATTTCTCAATTCGGAGTGATCTTGTATATTATCATTTAGATTTCCCATAAACACTGCAAACTGAACTGGCCCCATTTAAAACTTACCATCCCACTTGTCTGCCCCATACATGCAGACATCTAAATATGTTCTTCCTTTAGTAACGTCCTCTAATGTCAGATAGCATCCTTGAAATGGAGAAGTCATTTTCAATACTTAATTTTGCCAAGTTACTTTGTTCTTCTGTTTAATGCCATCACTATCCATACATGTGTTCAAGCCAGAGGCATAGCATGATTCTCGACCCCTCTTTCTCCCTCTGCCCCCGGCATCCTCCCCTGCCTCTAAATTAAGAATTAAGGTAACTGGACACCTGGGTGGCTCAGTCGGTGAAGCGTCTGCCTTCAGCTCAGGTCATGATCCCAGGGTCCTGGGATCGAGCCCCGCATCGGGCTCCCTGCACAGAGGGGAGCCTGCTTCTCCCTCTCCTTCTGCCACTCTCCCTGCTTGTGCTCTCTCGCTCTCTCTCTGTCAAATAAATAAATAAAACCTTAAAAAAAAAAAAAAAGCATTAAGGTAGCAGGAGAAGAGCCATTCCAGACAGAAAGGACAGCTTGCCCAGGTGCTAAATGGGTGAATGGATGTCCCATGTTTATCTGGCTTTCAAAACTGCTGCCAATACACTATTTCAAGAACGTTTACGGCAGAATTACAAGCCGATCAAAAATAATACCTAATGCTTTGTGTTTGTATGTTGTCATTTTCAGGGTGCTTAAATACATTGTCTTATTTGATTTGCACAACAACCATGTGAGTTGGGCAAGGAAGCTATTACTTTTCCTATTTTAAAGATGAAATTGAGCCCCAAAGGGACCTCAAAGACCTGCTGGGGGTGCCTGCTCTGGGGTCCGTGAATGGAGCTGCAGCTCTAGTGATCCGTGGACCCGTGTTCTTTGCCCTATGCCACTGGCTCATCTGACACTGATCAGGGCATCAAAGCTCACAGGCAAACCCCTGCCTGCAAAACAAGGTCACGCATTGACTTTATTGGTCGGGGTTCTCCAGAGACACAAAATATGTATATGTATTGTGACTAATGCTAGTACATAGAGAGAGAGTTAGAGAGAGGGACAGAGAGAGAGAGCGAGACAGGGAGAGAGAGAGATTTTAAGGACTTGGCTTATGTGATTATGGAAGCGTGGTAAATCCAAATCTGCAGGATAAGGCCAGCAGGCTCAAGATCCAGGGAACCGTCTAGGTTGCAGCTCAAGTTTGATAGCAGTCTACTGGCAGAATTCCTTCTTGCTCAGGGGAGGTCAGTCTTTGTTCTATTAGGACCTTCAGCTGATTGGATGAGACCCACCCACATTATGGAAGGTGATCTGTTTAATTCAAAGCCCACTATTTAAATGTTAATTTCATCCAAAAAAACACCTTCACAGAAACACCCAGAATAGTGTTTGACCAAATAAGTGGGCATTATGGCACAGCCAAGTTGACCCATAAAATTAACCATCACACTGTCTTAGCATGGACCCCCCCCACCCCCCCACCCAAAGCAGAAGTTGAGACAAAGATTCTGGGACAAGTGGTTTACCTGGCAGAGCAGATGTGTGCAGGGCCATGGGGAGGAGGCACAGGGAAGGGAAGGAAGCCAATGAAAGGTGCATTACCAAGCTGTGGAACTCTGGAGGCCTCTAGATTGCCACCAGTCATTGAAGGAGGGGAGCTGTGGAGGAGAGGGGAGAGCGTGATGAGTTCTTCCTGTGTTTCCAGCCTGCCTCCTGAGGAAGAGTGGACTCTGTTGGGCAAAGAAAGCCTTTGGACAAGGGAGTATAGTGCCTGGAGATGAGGATGGGCCTGGAAGATGTGGCTGCACACCAACAGTGTCCACTGCACTCAGTGATCTCTTCATGGGGAGGGACTTCAACATCTCCCTAGTGTCAAGGCCTCTCCCCACCTCCCATACTCTGATGTTCAGTAGGACCCTTGGGAGGTGAAGGCTCATTTTCAATATGTAATTTTGTGAAATAAACCACATGGGAACAAAGATGGCAGCAACAGCTCAACCAACTGTTAGGTAGTGTGAACCTTCAGGAACATGGTTGGGGTTCCGGTCAATAATCAGACGCAGTTGCAGGGTCAACGGTCTGCTGGGTGAGGCCTACAGAACCTCAACCGGACCCAAAGGAAGAAACAATCAAAAAAGCCCAAAGATGGGTTCCTCAAAAAGTTCCATGTAGAATCACCATGGGACCCAGGAACTGCACTTCTGAGTATCTACCTGAAAGAATTGGCAAGTGGGACTCAAACAGATACTTGTACACCAATGTTCAAATGTTCACTGCAGCATCATTCATAATAGTCACAAGGTGGAAACAGCCCAAGGGTCCATCAACAGATGAATGGATAAACAAAATGTGGGTCATCCACACCATGGAATATTATTCAACCATAGTAAGGAAGGAAGTACTGATGCCTGCTATAATATGGATGAACATCAACAACATTAGTTTATGTGAAAGAAGCCAGACACAAAAGTCACAAATTGTATGACTTCATTTATATGAAAGATCCAGAAGAGGTAAATGGCTAGTGGGATTGGCAGGAAGTGGGGCATGGAGAGTAGCTGCTTAATGGGTCCAGGGTTTTATTCTGGACTGATGGAAATGATCTGGAACCTCAGATCAAAGTGGTACCCACACAACACTCTGAATGTACTAATGTCGCTGAGTTGTTCAGTTTTAAATGGTTAATTTTATGTTATGTGAAAAAAAATTCATATATTTTTTTAAGCAAAGAAAAACAGAGCTCGAAGGCAGAGGCAGCCCCAGATCACGAAGTCAAGCCAGTTCACAGTGCAAACCCAAGGCAGGAAATGGGTCTGAACGTGAACCCCATGTGACCCCACCCCCTGGTTGGCCTCTTCTTGGGATGACTCCCTAAAAGTAACAAACGAACCAAATCCTTTTCAAAACGTCTTCACTTCTACAACATTTTTTTTCTTTAAATGTTTTTTATCCAAGGAAAGTGTGCTCAGTGAAGGAAATATCAACACAGAGTTGATAAAATGGTATCAACAGTTTATCAATGGTAAAAATGCACTCACCTCTCACTTTTGGTCCCTGAATTAAACTAACAGGGAAATGACTTCAATAGTTATGATACATCATCTCAACTTCCCTTTTGGCTTCCATTTTTCAATTTATTTCTTAGGCATGCTACCTAGAAGTTTAACCTCTGTTTCTCTCCCACAGGCTTATCTCCACAAGTTCCCTCTAACTGTCCTCCCTAGGCCTCTATTTTCTCTCCCATCCCCAGGACATTTGCACATACTGTCTCTGCTCCACCCACCCCATGCCCACCTTGTCAGAGCATATGGATCCTTTGGATCTGAAGGGAAGTTTTCCTTGATGACACCCCATCCCCTGACCCAGTCAGATCCCCTATACACCTAGGTAGTCCTGGTTTTGTTTTTCTCCAGAACACTTAAGCAGTTAGAACTTTACATTTATATGAGTGATTGATCAATGTCTGGCACCTCAACTACAATAAAAGTTCCAGAAGGGCAACAATCGTGTTTAGTTTATTTTATTTTTAAAACTTTTTTATTTGTTATTTTTATTTATTTATCTATTTTTAAAAGATTTTATTTATTTATTTGAGAGAGAGAGAGGTAAGAGAGCATGAGCAGTGGGGAGGGGCAAGGGGACAGGGAGAAGCAGTCTCCTGGCTGAACAGGGAGCCTGATGGGCAGGCTCAATCTTGGGACCCCAGAATCATGACATGAGCTGAAGGCAGTTGCTTAACTGACTGAGCCACCCAGGTGCCCCTTATTTATTTATTTTTTAAGTAGGCTCCATGCCTAGGGTGGAGCCCACCACAGGGCTTGAACTCATGACCCTGAGATCAAGAGCTGAGCTGAGATTAGGAGTCAGATGCTTTACTGACTGAGCTACCAAGACACCCCCAATCATGTTTATTTTAGTTCGCTATATTCCCAGAACCCATTACCACATACTAAAAGTATGCCTTGTCAGCTGAAGCTTCAAAACAGATCCAGAATCTAACCATTTCTCGTGACCTTGCCAGCAATCAGCCAGTATCTCCCTAGAGCTGGGACAATCCCCTCCCACATGAGCTTGTGGTCTTGTGGTCCCCACCCTTTGCCCCAACAGCCTGTTCTTCACTCAGCAGCCAGAGAGATCTTTGGAAAAGATAAATTCGATCTTGTCACTTCTCTATGGAAGATCCTCCAATGCCTTGCCATCCTTCTAAGAATTAAATCCAAAATCTTACCTTGTGCCTATAACGTTCTCCTTGATCTTGGCCCTAGCTACCCTTTGGTTACATTCCCAGTTTTGTTAATCTGTATTATAAACCAACTCGTGAATCTATCCCCACCTACCTCACCAATCAACACCATTCCTCACTCTAGCTTCTTCCCTTTCAGGAGTCCCTGCACATGGAATTGGGAACGTTCAAGGAAGCCTTAATAAAGGGACTGTACAAAGGGATGGGTGGGGGTATAGGGAAACTCGGGGAGAACACAGTGCCTGAGGGCTGTTATCACCTCAAGGAGGGAGCAGTTCGAGGCTGCTAGAGGAGACGGTTAGGTGAAGCAGTGTTGTAGAACACCACCAGTGAGCCAGAAAGCACCCCACAAGGACCTGAACTCAGTCACCTTCCTCCATCCAAGTCTCCTCCTGGGGGTCCCCCATTGGCTGAATCCAACTGGCAGCCAGAGAGCACATTAGTGCTCACTAATGTGGTCTCTGCAGATGAGCCTCCTGTCAGAGGGTCGGGGGCAAAAGGTGGAAAGTAGAGAAGCAAAGGAAATGAATCTGGCACCATTAACCTAAAGAAGCTCTAGATACCTCTCAAGAGATCTTGGCATACGAACATCCTTCTATCTGGATCCCCTTTCTCTTTCCTGCCCTCACCCCAACACTCCCTTCAACCCTGATGGCCCTTCACTGGGATAGGTGTCCCTGCTATGTGCCAACAACACCCTGAACCTCCCCTTATCACAATGCACAGTAATTACATTAATTATCTTGTTTCTTTCACTGCGTGGTAATGGCCATGAGGACAAGTGCCCAGTACGTCGAGTACATCATTATTTACCCAGCTTTATGTCTGTAGTCAGCACATAGGCACTCAATTTGTTTGTTGAACTAAATAAACCAGAATTGCTATTTCATTTTTTTTTTTTAAGATTTTATTTATTTGACAGAGACACAGCGAAGAGAGGGAACACAAGCAGGGGGGGTGGGAGAGGGAGAAGCAGGCTTCCCGCTGAGCAGGGAGCCCGATGCGGGGCTCGATCCCAGGACCCTGGGATCATGACCTGAGCCGAAGGCAGACGCTTAACGACTGAGCCACCCAGGCGCCCCGGTTATTTCATTTTTCAATCTCTATTTTAGCCGTAGTTATAATACTCACTAACACCAGTATTCTTACCATATGTTTGAGCAAAGAATAGACTGAAGTACTAACTTATACATATTCAAGCTACAAAGATACCACAGTATTTAGTAAATGACAGTATCAGCATTTTAAGTAACCGATTCATAATTTTTATCTTTACATGTATATCTATACACTTATCTACCATGTACACTGAGAGTAAGACACCCTCCTAAACTACTGTTTTCTTATCTGGGATAAAATGGAATTTGGTCAGAAGATTTCCACAGCGTTCCCATGTTCTGAGTGAAGGGCTGCCTAATCTGAAACTCAGCATCCACAGCTTACTGTGTTCCCAGCACCGAGCCCAGAGCTTCGCTCAGAGGAAGAAGTCAAGAACACAGCACAAGTGCTGTGTCTATGTTCAAATCCAGCTCTGCCACGTGCTGGCTGGGCTGTCCAATCACCTTAGCCCCTCAGAGCCTCAGTCCCCTCCCTTGAAAAGTGGGGAGAACGATGGGATAATGCTTGCAAAAGCTCAGCACAGACCCCGACTCACGGAAACTGTCACAGAATGTGGGTGAACGGGTGAGCCAATGCATCTGGGATTCTAGACAAATTGCCTAGATTAATAGCAAACTGTGCCTTATTTCTTCAGTATCACGTTCTCTAAAACACTGAGTGATGAACATAACTTTCTACTCTCTAGTTCAAAAGATATAAATTAGATCCTTGCATTTGTGGTAAAACATTGAATATTACTAAAATGTACGGTTAGTAATTATATAGATGTTGCAAATACTTCATCATACAGGGCAGATGCTAAATTTGTTTATCCTATTTTTTACATATAACTATAAACATAAACTTATTATTATGCATTTAAATGAACAACAGGGCGAACATTTCCGGAAAGTTTTTTGTGGACAAGAATTTTCTGTTTCTAATAAAAACAGCTACCCGATTATCATATTGCTACCTAATCATTGCCAAACAAAATAGAGTCTGAACTTTATTGGGTCAAATCAGAGCTCAGGAATTACATTATCTTATAAACCGAGTTCCTGACTATCTCGTTACAGAAGAGAAGGTATAATAACAAATGTAATTATCAAATGTGACTTTTTCTGCCAATTTTTTCCCTTAACTGTTTATGCTTTTGGCTTTGCCCATCTGGTTTTCATTTGAGAAGAGAAATCACTAATCCCACAAACCATCCACTGATACATAATCCTAGAAAAGACTGGTATTACTTTAGCAGCATGATTTGTTTCTCTTTCCTCCTGTGGAAATAAATGTGCAGCTTCATAGTGGATTAAAAAAGACAATTGAGAAATTTCCTATTATAAACATGTATGGTATCTCAATTTCCTAGTATAATAACAGGCAGACTAACATAATTAATTATATTTTAAATGCAAATTGTTGACAACGGTTCATCTGGTTGAAATTATTGAAGCCACATCAACTCTAAAGAAAGTCCTGCTTTCTAATTCGTAATTTTTTTAATAAAAATAATTCTATAGTCTCTCCCGTGCCCGGCAATCTCGTAAAGATTTCACTTGATATTTAAAGCACCATCGCTGCAACCCCCATAGAGACAAGCAGGCAAATATAAGTGATTTATATGCAGATTTCAACCTATTTACTGAGCTTAATAGTGAGAGACAAAATATTATATGCAAAATGCGTTCATTTAAATTTTTTATCAGTTCTTTCTGCTGCTTGATGGAACGAGAAAGTTATATTGGTGTAGGAGCAAATATATTTCAGAATAGAAGTCTCAAACCACCTTTTATCTCTAATGAGAGGCCTGGACAACGGTATAGCTGGATGAGCCATTAGTTTCACTCATCTTGATTGACAAGTGTCACCGCAATATGAATCAATCCTGAAATTTCCACAGCGAGCACTCAAGTGGCTGAAATTATGACTTGGCTTGCAAACCAACAACGCTGTGGGCCCCACAGAGATCACATGCGGCACACAAGATGATTTTAGGAGGTACACATGCCATGGTTAAATTTACACTTAGGTTTGTGTATCAATGTGTATTAGAAAAAAAATAACTAGTGAATCGAGGCTATGATTTTATAGATGTTACTACTTAGGAAAAGGCTTGGTAGTTAAGTAAAAAGAGATGAGTTGTTTTAAGAAAAATACAGAGAAAATAATAGTGCAGGTGACATATAGAAATGACAAAAATAGTGGTGGTCGTATATGAGAATGACTAAAATCTGGGAAACACTGAGCTAGTCCAGCCCCCAGTTTTATAGTTGAGGAAGATGAGGCCCTGCATAGTTTCAAAGGGTTTGCCCCAGATCCTACGGCTTGTCATAGGTAGTTCAGACTATAACTTAGGGTCCCACTTAAGATGGACTACGTTGCCTTTATACCATTTATTTCAGCCACGCAAAGGACACTCATTTTTTTTTTCCCCTGGAAGAATGGGTCAACGAGAAATTCAGATAAATTCTCAAGCTCTTTCTATATTTGATACAGTTTCTTTCTATCGAACAATGGGTAGTATAGTTGTCACCTGACCAGAAGGAAAAGGTGATAATGAAAGCTGATCACACCTGCAGCACATTTTTTTATTATTATTATTGAATACATTTGACATGTAACATTGTAGAAGTTTAAGGTCTACAGCATTTGACATGTAGCATTGTGGAAGTTTAAGGTCTACAGAATGTTATGTCGATCCATTTTTATATTATTATATGATTGCCCACGCAGTGGGCACAGTACATAATTAGAGTACAATGTTATTTTCTATATTTATTATACTGTGCATGAGATCTCTGTGGCTTATATACTACGGATTACAAGTTTGTTGCCTTAAACACCGTCGCTCTGACTCCCACCCACCCCCTGGTAATCACCATCTTGCACTCTGTTTTATTTTCTTTTAATTTTTTTTTTTTTAGATTTTATTTACTTGTTTATTTGACAGAGAGAGAGAGAGAGAGAGAGAAGCAGGGAGAACAGCAGAGGGAGAGGGAGAAGCAGACTCTGCCGAGCAGGAAGCCTGACTCGGGGCTCGATCCCAGGACCCTGGGATCTGACCTGAGCTGAAGGCAGATGCTTAACAGACTGAGCCACCCGGTTGCCCCTTGCTCTCTGTTTTTTTACAGGCTTAACTTTTTTAGATTCTGCATATGAATGATGGCATACAGTCCTCGTCTTTCTCTGTCTGACTTATCTCGCTTATCACTTTCAGCTACATTTCAACAGATCTAATCATGATTAGATCTGTATTGTTAATTATGAGAACGGATGTGGAATAGATGATACATTGATGATCTTCTGTATATATTCTGTTAAGCTGTGAGCCTCCTTACTAAATTCAACTATGCTTAAAATCTCACTTTTACCCAAAACATGGAAGCCTTGGGACACTTTTTGCTTTGCGTGGGGAGGATATTCTGTGATATACATGCTCTACGTTCTGGAAAATGGGAGAATTCCAGAAACACTTCACTGTGCTCCCGTGAGGGGGTGGACCATCTCCTACCAGCGAGTAGCGAGCATCTCTCCCCACCTCGGTGATCAGATGTGCCACGCTGGTGGCTTGCAATCGCCGTCCAGAGCGGGGGTCTTTACACCACACGAGCTGGCAAACGCTACAATCGGGGCTTCCTCCTCCAGCAGGAATGAGACACAAATTCATTCCATCTGAGAAGGTTCAAGAGGTAGTGAGGGAGAGGCGGGAAGCACAGGTGCTTTTGGGGGCGGAGGAGGGGAGAGCATCTGACTGGGTTTTCTTTGCTTTCAGGGAACCATAGTGTAATTGGAGCCCTGAGGAAAAACAGGTCCAAATAGTCAGAAGTGGGCTTTCTTGTTCTTCTGCTGACTAGAAAGACACTGCCTAAGGCTCTTTGGAGAGTAAAGATGACAGGTGATGCCTTCTGCAGAAAGACACATTTCTAGATAAAAATCCTCATGAATGGACTAGGTATGTGCTGTCCAACAGAACTTTCTGCAGTCACGAGCCACATCTATGCTGCCCAAGAAGGTAGCCACAAGCCACAGGCCACTGTTTTACATTTGAAATGTGGTGTGTCTGAGTTGAGATGCGCTGTAAGGGTAGAAAATACACACTGGATTTCCAGGACATGGCATAAAAAAAAAAATGTAAAATATCACATTAAAATGTTTGTATTGATTACATGTTGAGATGATCATTTTTTTGGCTATAGTATTAAATATTATATACATTATTAAAATTAATTTCACCTCTTTCTTTTTACTGTTTTTGGGTTTTTTTGAAGATTTTACTTATTTATTTGAGAGAGAGCGCGCAGGAGCATGGGGAGAGAGGCAGAGGGGAGAGAGGCAGAGGGAGACGGAGAAGCCAACTCCCCACGGAGCAGGGAGCCCGATGCAGGGCTTGATCCCAGGACCCCGGGATCATGACCTGAGCCGAAGGCAGATGCTTAACCGACTGAGCCACCCAGGTACCCCTCTTTTTACCGTTTTTAATGTGGCTACTACAAAATTTTTAATTACCTCTGTGGCACACGAATTTTTTGGAAAACTTTTTATTTGAGTGTAGTTGACACATAGTGTTAACATGAGTTTCCAGGGTACCACACAGTGATTCGACAAGTTTATACCTGACGCTATGCTCACCGCAAGGGCAGCCACCATCTGTCATTGTACGACACTATCATACTGCCATTGGTTACGTTCCCTATGCTGTGCCTCTCACTCCAGGATGGCACACACATTTTTATTGGACATCTCTGGGCTGGATCATGAGGTTCTGAATCCATCCTGGAGAGGGAGAAGAGTCTAGAGGATCAACAGGGAGGGGCAATGAATTACAAGCAGCTAAATTTTGCATACCTCGTGAGACAAATTTTGTAATGCAACCTCCTCTTCCAAACTGAGTGTTAAAATGTTAGAAATGCCAGGGGATCGCCAAGCACGTTGCAGAGATGGAGAGTGACGCACTCGAATGTTTGAAACCATGAGCAGTAAATCCGAATGTCAAGGATAATTTGTATTTCCCCTAAACCTTCTTCCTTCAGTGGATAGGATTATGACACTGTTTGAGAAGGTTCTGTGGAATTCTATGAGAAATTAGGGTCACATTTTCAGTCCTGCTTCCCATATATATGTCCTATTTTTGCCCCAACAGAGAAAGAACATTATTGTGCTTGAGAATTTATGTCAGATCATTACCTACCTTGAAATCTGGCACCTCTTTTTTCAGATGGGGAACCATAAGGCATAGATTAAGGTGTAAGCACCCCCAGTAAATCAGGAGGATGGCTGAGGCCAGATAGGACTCACAGTTCACTATTTTAATTTCAGGACTTCCATTTCCCCAAAGGTTTAAGAAACACAATGCATTAATTCAAATACACTTGATGTTGAAGATGTTATTTTTGTGTCCTTTTTTCAGAAATAGGCTTAGCTTCTGAATCAGAGCATCTTGCTGGGGGGTAAGTGCTGCAGCCAGTGGAAAACAGAGTTTAATTTCAGTGTTTAAAAAAAAAAAAAAAAAAAAAGGGAGGGATAGGGAGGAGAAATTTATTTTTTCTGCTGTATAGAAATCCAAACCTTCAAGCCTTCAGCCATAAAGAATGCCCACTTTAATGAGACAAAGACCATGTTCTAATTAGGAAACTCAGGTCAAGTATAAGTTAAATAAGTTCCCACCATCCGTGTCACCTGCAAAACATGAAGGAGACACACGCTGGAGCCCTGAGCACCAGCGTGGCTGGATCATAGATCCTTACTTTCTAAGCACGCTCCTTCTGGGCCTTTAACATTCACCGCAGAGAGTGGGAACTGTAAAAATAGATGATATGTTTCTGAAGAAGTGAAAGACTTATTGCATAATGGCGGTAAACTGTGTCTAGTAGAACGGAACGACTGTGCATGCAAACACGGGCTCAAAAAATAGCTACCATCCTAGACAAATGTATTTTCTAAAAGATTCAGCCTCAAGAAAAACGTGTGCCTACATCAGGAGAGTGAGAGCCTTGGAACCTGATCATGGGGGGCATGGAGTGGGACATGGAGTGATGTCAGCTAGTCTAAACATCCGGTCAACCAATCCGGCTAGTCCGCATTGACCTCTCCCCAGCCATAGGTCTCAGGTTCTCCCTCACCTCTTTACTTCTTTTTCTCTTTGAAAGACCTATACATAAGTGGAAAGGAAATAATTTGTAAACAGAAAGTATTGATTTTTGCAGAAGCCATCTAAGGCAGAGATCTACTGCTTCCTTCCTATCTTTTCATCACCGGGAACAAGAGGAATGAGGAGCACATTCAGACACAGACTCGGCTGTCAGATAGAAGAGGCATCGCCTCTGCTTGCGGCCCTCCCCTTTCCCTCGGTGCCCTCCTGGGTTTCACATGGACTCTACGGACCTCTGTCCAGCCTGCTTTCCCTTGATGACTACTCATCTGTTGGTTCAGTCATCCACGTAACAAATATTTATTAAGCAACTAGTATGTGCAAAGCTTGGGCTAGATGCTGGGCAGGAGATGGTGGGGAGGGAGAGAGAGAGAGAGATGCAGAGACAAAGAAGATACAGTAGCTTTCTTAAAGGAATTTAAAATCTAGGGGAGATAGATCTGAGGATTGGAATAAAACAGCAAGCATATCAAGTGCTGTGCTTGTGTGTCAGGAAACCAGACAGTGTTTCAGAGTGCCTGCAAGTGCCACCTGCAGAAGGCTATATGCCCAGTGAACCGAGAGGCATTTGGGGAAGAAGTCACTCTAAGAGGAGCTAGCAGGGCGATGTATAACATGGCTGCAAAGTCAGTGCTTCCAGATCAGAGAAGAAGAGACAGGCTCAGCGCAACATGGCCTTTAGTCACATCCTGAGTCTTAAGAGGTGAGGCCCGAGTGGACGCAATCTCTCCATCAGTTGCATGTCCATGGGATATCCAGTGCTCAAGGTCACATTGGTTCCTTGCTGGTGCAACCATTTTGTCTCCCACTTGGGTTGTGGTTGGAACGCCTATGGACATGGCACAGACCCATGGTTTTGAGCAGTTGGACAGTCCAGCCAGAGCTGGATCAAAGAAGACATATGAGAGGACCATGTGTGTCTGCCATTGTGATCCTCAGTGGCGTCCTGGCAGCCTCAGGAGATAGAAGGTCCTTTGAAAGACTCCTCTCTGGCAGGTGTGAGCAGTGTTGCCCTCATAGCAACTGGCGGCATCATGGCTCGCAGAACAGGAGGGGAGTGACATGGAAGAGCCTGGAGGGCAGGGCTAACTGCAGATGAACAAGCCTGAGGCCCCCCATGGAGCCTGTGTTCAGTTATGACCCAACTTTGCCGGGCATCCCCCATGTGCCAGGCACTGGACTAGACCAAGCAGTCAGATACTGGCCCTTGCTCCAAATGGCTTCTGGTCTGCTTGGCGCAAACAGATGTTAACACATACTTGTATAAATGATTATTTCATTGTGTAAGTGCTGCGAAGGAAAAGTACAAAGAATTGGGAAAATACAAAGAGGTTAGGGTCAAGGTTGTCTAAGGTGTTATAAAATGTTTCCTTGAGGCAAGAAGTAGTTGGGCAAAAGGAATTGGGTGGAGATGTTCCTGCAGCTGCAGGGACAGAACTGGAGAAAAGCTGGTGGGGACTGTTGTGGCTCTGTTATTAGACCAGGTCTATGTACCCTGGAAAACCCAGGTCACAAAATATATAAAGAGGGAGAGGTGGAAACCATGGGAAATCAATATGCAAGGTTTCAGAAAGCTTCTTAGAAAAGGTGGTGTTTTAACTACACTTTGAAATATGAGTAGGGTTTTGACAAGTGGAGGATGGGAGGTAAAGAGCATTCCAGAATAAGGAAGAAACGGTAAAAGCAAAGACATTAAACATGAAGGGAAGAGATGAGCAATTTTATATATATATATATATATACACACACACATATACAATTTTATAAAACATACACATAAATACATATATATCCCAATATCATGAGTAGCTGTTATTTCCTTTCCTCGGATAAGGAAATGGAAGCTCTAAAAGGTGAAACCAAAAGCTCCAAAAGACTTGCCCAAGGTCCCCGGGGTATTAGGTGATAGAGCCCAAATTTAAACCTCAGTCTAAATCTACCCCCCGCCCCGTTGCCTTCCTAAAAGCACATGACACATAACAAGCCCTCAGGAAGTGGTTCTCATTATAGATATAAATGTGGAACAGCAGAAATGATCGTGCTGATGGGCCCAAGGGCAGTTGCATGAAGAGGGAGGCAATGGCAGATGGGAGGGAGCAGTGGGAAGAAGCAAGTATTGAGAGATTTTGAAGGCCTGGTAACGTGGCCCCGGGGCAACAGGCCTGAAATGCCCAAACACCGGACTCTGGCCAAACCCGTTGTCCCCAGATCCTGTAAGGCAGGACCTGCTGTTTCAGTGCCTCATGGGAATTTTCCAGAATCAAGAACAATAAAAAATAAGAGTGTATGATGAAGATCAAGTGTATTCATGGTAGTTGATGCACCCTCTGGAGATGAGGCAGGAAGACCGAGTTTTAAGGTCTGAGGAACTACAGATGAAATAGTTTGAGAATACAAGAAGGTGACAGATCTCACGTGGACATACTTAGGTTTCCAGAAGTGAACAGCAGTGATGAGAGCAAAGAACAATGACCATGTAAACAGAGGATGCTGGCTGAGGATGGGATGGTCAACACCACAGTTGCGCAGTAGAACACCATAGATCATGTCAGTTACGTGCTTTGTTTCAGTGGAAGTTTGTTAACACGCTGTTCAGTAATCGTGTATAGAGATCCGCCATAGTTTTCTGAGAAATTTTGCAAGAATCCCTTTTGATTGTCACTCTGATTTTACGAACTCTTTCAGATTTTTTAAAGAAGAGCTATCTCTAATCAACCAGTATGGTCTCTATGCTCTCTCTCTGGTGAAAAAAAATGCTTGAGAGAATTTGCTCCCTGAGTGGGGGTGTTGGGGTGAGGTGGGGGTGGGGCAGTGGGCATTCCTGTTTGGATAAGTTAGATAAACACCTTTTCATTATGGAATTTGGTATTTATTCTATAGGAGACAGAGTCATGGGAAGCATTTGAGGGGGTAGGGAGCGGTATGATTAGCTCTGCATTAGAAGAGGGATATTCCAACAGTGATGAGAGGGACGGATGAGGCCTTTCGTGCACCTTATCTTGTCAACACTTACCTGTTCCCCTTGAACCAGTACAAAGGTGATGTGTATGATAGTGGGTCTCTAGGGCCTTGTTCCTTAGTAGCTAATAAAAGTTAATTTAATTGAACTTCATCTGCAATTGAATAGTTCCTAGAAATGTAATGACAACCTTAAAAAAAGAAAAAAGAAAAAAGAAAAACCAAAAAACCTGGCGTTTTTCGAAGGGAATTTACAAGTTCTAGGAGACTGGAAAGTAGAGGAAATCTTTGTGGGGCGGGGGGAGAAGGGGGAAGGAAAACTTTAGTTTTCAAAACTAAAGTTTTAGTGCTCAAAACCACCACCAAGCAAGTCAGCTTTCACTCCTGCCACGCAAGCTTTTTCCACGGCCACAGATCACTCAGATGCATGTGCTTCAATGTGGGATAATGCATGCATTTGAATATTAACACTTAAAAATAACAGAAATAGATTTTTCCTCGGAATTGTTTTCTAGGGTAAATTTCTGAAAAACGCAGCTATCACTGTATTTAAAACAAGCTGTTATAACTGTATGTTTGAATGTAGCTCACAGTTCTTTCTCATTTCACAGTTTTAACTGGGACTGTGGTTTACTCAGAATTGATACATACTTTGGGCAAAAATCTGTATAACAGATCTCTCAGTGGAGGCTGAAAAATGGATTTCACTTCAGGACTTCATGTATAAATTGTTTGAATGAGTGCTGGCTCTCTTATTTCTCACTTTCTGAAACTTGCTTCCCACCTGCCACTTTTTTTTTTTTACCTTTCCTTCTCTGTATAGCCATCCACCCATCCATCCATTCATTCCTTTGATTGTTCATTTAATAACTATTGGGTGAGGTACTCCACTGGGGATAGAGATAGGAAAAGTCCAGTACTTTCCATCCAGAACTTTGCAGTCTACTAGAGAAGATGATGCCGTAGAGGCTAGAGAAGTTTCCAGAAGCTCAGAGGAGCCGTGTCTAACAGAGATTGCAGAGTCAGGGAGCAATTCTCCCAGGAACTGGTGCTTGAGCTGGGTCTTCAAGATGAGTAGATGCTCGTGACATCGAGAGGAAGAGGGAATTCTAGACAGAGGCAAAGGGGTGCGTTTCCTCTGGTCCCTTTCAAACTCATCCTGACATCTATTTTCTTTAACATTTTAAAAAGTAATCATCCAAAGTGGATCAAGATGGAGGGGGAAACACTAGAAACTAGCAAAAGAAAAATATTTTTGAAAATGCTTATATCAAATGTCAAAAGCATATGTCACTCCCTGTGCACTCACAAAGAATAGAAACATCCAGAAGGCTGGGCTATATCTTTCCATATCGTGAGTAATTCTTTGACTAGTCATGAGGTTTGATTTCTCAAGTCAAATTTAGTCCTGTGTGTCCCGTAGATTACCTGTCTCCACCAGCGTACTCTCTTTGTTCTTCATCTTGCCTGAATGCCTTGAGTTTGCACTCAAGGTATTGGTAATGTGCAGTCTTGAAGGGTCATTGACAGTGAAGACCTAATGAAAACCACAGGGGAGATGGGGAGGCAACAGATAAGTAAAGGGCATTACGTTTCTAGGGCATAACTCAACAAAATACACGCCACTCTCTAAAGGCATTAGAAAGATTGGTTGGGTTTGGGGAATTGTGGAGGGGTGTGAGGGAAGGTAGATGTTGTTTCTGTAAAACTGACCAGGCATTTAGTGTGGGTCCCAGAATTGATGAATGAGGACCCCATGTCTGAGGCTCTCAGAACTGATGATAAACCTGTGGGGCACGTTAGGGAGGAATCAGGCATCCATTTGCACACGGAAGGCAATTTTGCTATTTTAAAATCTTTTTGAAATACGGTACTTGTGAGGGTTTTTTTTTTTTTCCCTTTAAAGAAACACCAGCTAATGTGCATAGATAATTATTTTTAAATCCTTAAAAACACACACACACACAAACTGCTGGGATGCTTTTCACCATGAGTCTATACTAAAAGATTCATAGCCCGTATTGATTTTTCTTTCCCCAAAGACATCTCAATTTTCAATAAGCCTGTAGACCTCTCTCTTTTCATATCCACTTCTCCTTGGTTTTTCTGCTATCTCTAGCCCCTGGCCACCTCCCCAGCCAGTACATTTCCCAAATATGTTTGCTTTTTCTTTTTTATATTATTTTTTTTTTCTATTTTAGTGATGATATCTGGTTTAAGATATTTTATTGCTCATTTGCTCTGTGAAGCTGTGTTGAGACATTCAGGGATAAACAGGTAACACAAGATATCTCTAGGTATGGATGGATTTGAACCTGTCCATGAAGAACTTACATGGCCGAAGGTTCTGCTGGAGTGAGGGAGAAAAGTAGGGGGATTAGGGTATCTTCATGCAGTAGCCACCGTGAGAGCACAGAGCTGTAAAATTTGTCTTCATCATATTCTTACCTCCCTATTTGGAGCCCTTCTGTCTGTCTGGGTTGGGCATCCTTGTTCCTAAACCTTCTAATCATTTCAGGGCATTAATCTTGTTTCCTTAAATGTCAGGTTGGAAAGCAATTCTTGATAGGGTGTTAGTAAAACAAACAAATAAATAAACTAGCAAAACAATATAAAATGAAACAACCACCACAAAAAATTTTCCTAAAGGTATTTGCAATGTGATTCATTTATTCCCCCCAATAAACAGCTGCTAAGTGCCTACAGTGCGCTAGACACGGTGCTAACGAATGGAGATAAAACAATGAATATTCAGAATGCAGTATGTTAAATGTTATGCTAGATGTACACATTAAGTGCCGTGAAAGCTCAAAACATCTAGCATCACGGGCCAAGCTTTGCGTTCGTTCTCTCACGTCCTTCGCACAACAGTCTTAAGTGGGAGATACTATCATTCTTCCCATTATACAGATGAGGAAATGAAAGTTAAGTCCAAGGTCACGTGGTTAATACATGGTAGAACCTGGCCATGACTGACTCCAAGCCCGTGTATCAAGTCTTAGCCAGGCTGCTTTCCAGAAGACACACTTGGACTCCGTTTAGTAAAGAAAGGAAGAAAAGAGCACTCCAGAGAGGGAGAATAACATGTTCAAAGGTTTGGATGCAAGAGAGTCATGGCATGTTCTAGGAACCCCATCTGGATCATGATGGCTGAGAGGGATCTAATTAAAAGAGCAGTGAGCCACGGGCAAACCCAGGGAATCCCAACATTTTGCGGAAATGCGGGGAGAAACCTGACAAGGAATGTGAGCAGAAGCAAGCCATCGGAGAGGGATGCCAATGAAGCCAAAGAATAGGACACCTTGAAGCAGGAAGGAGAGACTCGGCAGAATGAAGAAGGAGAGCCCCACAGAATGAAGGGTGGGATTTCAGGCACATGAATCCCAGGGGCTGGGAAAGATGTTTTGGAGTAGAGGCTTCCTTAAATACGTAAAAGAAGACATCCGGTATAGGTGACCACCTACTTCCTCCCACATTGCCCACGGACGAGGACAGGTGATGGGGGCACCGACAGATGGAATCACAAAACTTGAGAGATGGCCCATGAGATTATTTAATTTAACCACCTCATTTTCCACAAGAAGAAATGGAGACTCAGAACTCTGCAGTGATTTTTTCCTGACATCGCATAGCTAATTAGGGGTAGAGCTGTGATTAGAATTCAGATCATCTGACTCTCAAAAGGAAAGATTTCAGACATGGATTCTATGCAAAGGACGTGAACAGACAATCCACAAACGGCCAACAAACATGAAGAAAATTTGTTCAGCTTCCCTCATAATCAAAGAATCCTCAGTAGCACGGGGAAATAGGCACACTCATATATTGCTGGTAGAGATCTAAATTGTAATAATCTTTTTTGGAAGATATCTTGACAATATGGGAGTGGTAATATAGTGGAAGGATTAAGACTATTAGCTTTGAAGTTGGACAGACAGACCGGGGCTCAAATGCTGGGTCTGCCGACTGCTGTCATGTATTAATCATTTTCTGGGCACGAGCCTCAGTTTCCTTGAAAAAAATGTGGATATTAATACTACTTATCTCATAAATTTATTGTGAGGATTAAATGAGATTATGCTCATTATAGCACGGTGCCCAGCATGTAGAGAGTCTAATAAATGGTATTATCGTGATCATTATGTACAAAGAGTTTTACAAATATTCACTTTCCTTGGACCAGCAATTTTATGTCAAAGAATTTATCTTACAAAAATGATCAGAACGGGAAACAAAGATTTATGTACATGGATATTCATCACCACATTATTTATAACAGTGAAAAATTGGAAACACAAATGTCCAACAATAGAGTGGGTAAATTAATGATGGTTCATCTGGTTGATGGAGTACCAAGTGGCCATTAAATATCATGCCACAAAAGAACACTTAATCATCAGAGAATGCATCCATATTAAGTGACAAAAACAGGTTACACAACAATATATAAGCATAATGCCAATTTTACCACAAACCAGTGATACATATATGTATTCTATACGAATAGAAAATACTGGATGATGGCAACTTGGTGAGAAAGAATGCACTCCCACCATAAATCCATGCTGATCCTACTAGCGCATGTCTGTGTGAGACCTCTGTCCCCTGCATTGAGGAAAACCCCGTTTAGTAGATTGCATTGTAAACTCTGTAACAAGATTATGATAAAAGAAAGAGTGAAAGTAAGTTCCTTTTTCTGAGACTATCAAAACTACATAAATATTTGAGTTTAACGAACCATCCTCAACCTTCCAGATCTGAAAAGGCTTGGAAGGAAATTATATTTTACAGTTGTAAACTTAGCATGCTGGGATTTCTACATTTAACTTCTATTAATGCTTCTCAATGCCATCATGAAAACATCTACCTTAGACAATCTTCCTCAGTGGTATTTCTTACAGGGAGCTGATGATACTAAATAAAGTAGTAAACTAAATGGGCAAACCACCTGTGGACAAACACTGAAAAAGAAGGTTAGAGTTGATACGTTTACTAGTTTCTTCTATCAATATATCCTAGGAAACCTACTAAGGAATTACGGTACAAACGAGAAAAATAAAGAACCCAGAGGAATGAGTGATCATTTTTTCTGCACATATGATTCCAAATAGTTCACTTAAATAGACGTTGAAAGGACCGTTACTATGCACCCTTAGTGTAGATCACTTAGGCATCCCTTCTAGTCATACATTATTTGTGTAAGGTTTGGAACATATGCACCAAACAGGTCCTACAAATACAAAGGGTCCATCATGACTGGTTCTGAGCTTTCATTTACAGCATAATTAAGTTATAAATGTTCTCCTAATAGTGTGCTTTTTGGCAAGCCCATCAAATCTGCAGTATCCTCATCTGTAAACAGTTGTAGGATTGATGGAATGATCTCAAAGATTCCTGCTAGCTCTAAAATTATACAGCAAAGTATGACACAAAAGCATGAACGAAATTTAAAAATTGGGCTTTTCCTGGGAAAGAAGTTGGCCTTAGAAAGAAGCCATGGTGAATCTGTTGAAATTATAAAATGTCTATTTAATATTTTCCATGTTAAAGAGACAAATTTCTGAGTATTATATTAATTCAAATTCTGATGAGCAGGATAGCATAGATTAGTTACAACCAAGATGAAAATTTTTCAAGTGGTAAATATGGTAAGAAATTATTCAAAATTTTTGATAGACTCTGTGGACAAACATGTGCAAATGCATTTATCCTTTGGTTGTAATACTCTATTTTTGAAAGACACTTTCTAGTTTCAATGTACACTTTTATGTAAGGTCTCATTTGAGTATCACAACTTAATGAGTATAGGTCCAATGACGATTATACTGTCTTTACAAAGATCCAGTGCTAAATGATTTTCTCCAAATAGTGTAGCTACTGGAGTAACAGAGCTAGGACTGGAAACTAGGTGTCAAACTCCAAAATTCATCCTATTTCTGCTACATGACATTGTTTCCCAGTGCCACCCAGCTCATTTCAATGTGACTTTTTATGATACATTTGAAGGTGGCTTTTATGCACAGAGAAGATTATTCAGTGGTTATATTGTTTTTATAATTAATATTTGACTTATGGAAGTCGTAAATTTAAAAACTTATACATTTAAAGATCCTTAATCTCTTAAATCAGAGGTTGGCAAACTGCAGCCTGTGAGCCAAGTCTGGCTGGCTGCCTGTTTTTGTGAGTAAAGTTTTACTGGAACACGGCCATACCTATTCATTTACATAGTGTCTGTGGTTACTTCTGTGCTAGGATCCATGACAGAGTCACAGATCTGCAGCCGAGACCACAGGGCCCACAAAGCCTGAGATATTTACACCTGGCCCTTTACAGAAAGTTTGCCAAGCCCCGTCTTGGATTTAACTTACAAATCTTATTATTCTATATTTAACACTCTTCAGGAGGCTTTAATAAATTTGGTTAAAACACCTTGAAGCATTTTTAAGTGCATGTATATATTTGTATTAGATTTCCTTTTAATGTCACTCAGGTGTCTCTCTTAACTTGGGAAAGTGTTTGTATAATTCTTGTAAATCTAATAAACTATGTAGAATTTTACAACTCTAGTTATATTTATGTAACTTATAACTATTACTATAACCTTGTAACTATGTTGAGTCTTTTTTTTTTTTAAGATTATTTATTTATTTATTTGACAGAGACAGACACAGCGAGAGAGGGAACACAAGCAGGGGGAGTGGGAGAGGGAGAAGCAGGCTCCCCACGGAGCAGACGCTTAACAACTGAGCCACTGAGGCGCCCCAACTATGTTGAGTCTTAAGTACTCTTAAATGTTCTAAAACTTTGTATAAATGTAGAAAGATTTCAATTTAGAAACCAGAAACCTAAAGCAATTATAATTTTTATTTAGGGCAACAAGACTGACCTGTTTAACCGCAAGGCTAAATTCTCTTGAACGAAAATGAACAAATAGGAACAGATTCCTTCTCGACATAAAATAGAAATGTTGTAGGCTGGATTCTCTTAAATGTATGCTAAATCATCTCAGAGTTAAAATATGGCTACTCATGGGGTTCCTGGGTGGCTCAGTCGGTGAAGCATCTGCCTTCGGCTCAGGTCACGATCCCAGGGTCCTGGGATCGAGCCCTGCATCTGCTCCTCCCTCTCTCTCTGCCTGCTGCTTCACCTGCTTGTGCTTTCTCTCTCTGTGTGTCAAATCAAAAAAAAAAAGAAAAATCTTTAAAAAAAAAATACGATACTCATGAAATAATTACATCACCCCAAACATTTTGGGGGGCTTAATCCCCAGTGATGGATGTTGCACTGCAGATACTGACTGGACTTTTCTCGAGAACAGTGAGAAGACTTGCTGAGCACCATTTAGAAGCCACAAGAAGGACACCATAAATTACAGATAGGGGTGGCCACACAGTCTATACTAGCTTGCTAGGGCTGCCATAATAAAATTCCACAAACTGGAAAACTTAAATGACAGAAATGAATTGTCTCACATTTCTGGAGGCTAGAAGTCCGACATCATGTTGTTGGTAGGCAGGATTGGTTCCTTCTGAGGGCTGTGAGGGAAGGGTCTGTTCCAAGTCTCTCCTCTAGCTCCTGCCGGTTGCCGGCAATCTCTGGCATTCTTTGGCTCATAGAAGCATAACCCTGAGCTCTACCTTCAGCTTCACATGGGATTCTCCCTGTTTGTGTCTCTCTGGGTCCAAATTTCCCCTTTTTATAAGGATAACGGTCATATTGGGTTAGTGGTCACTCTAATGACTTCATCTTTTTTTTTTTTTAAGATTTTATTTATTTGACAGAGAGAGACACAGCGAGAGAGGGAACACAAGCAGAGGGAGTAGGAGAGGGAGAAGCAGGCTTCCCGTGGAGCAGGGAGCCTGATGGGGGGCTCGATCCCAGGACCCCGAGATCATGACCTGAGCTGAAGGCAGATGCTTATCGACTGAGCCACCCTGGCGCCCCTCTAATGACTTCATCTTAAGTTAACTATTTGCATCGGCAATGACCCTATTTCCAAGTAAGGTCATATTCTGAGGTACAAGGGGTTAGGACTTCAACATATGAATTGGGGGTGGAGGACACAATTCAACCCATAGCAGAGACTGGAAAGCTTAAAACTACCTTTCTTGAACTCTCTTGAAGTTGGGATGATGGATATAACGTAGGTTCAGCACTCGGGTAGAATTTGGAAGGCAAAAATGAAGTAGAGGCCCTATTGCTGTTTTTCTGGCAAGCATGGTCATGGAGGCATTTCATTTTTCAATGAGGATTTTCAGAGGACCACTATGGTTTGGGGCTGGTGGCTCCAGTGGAGGATTCTTGACTGTGGCAGCTCTCTGACTGTGGTAGCCTCCCAGACTCTGGTCATAGTAGATGGTTCTGAAGGAAGGAACCCACAGTGTGTTTGGGTGTCTGATCCATTTACCAAGTGAGCTATAGGGCTATCAGTTTTGAGCGGAAATGAGAGCAAGAGAAAGTTCTCGAGCTGATCCAATACAAGCGGTTCTGCAATTTGGCTCTGATGATCCAGAATATCTAACAGCGTGCAAAGCATTTGTGACTTGGGTAAGGGTGCTTACAGAGCCGTGGTAGGAAGTTCATAGCAGAGGATTTTAATATTTTGAAATAAAGCCACATCTTTTGGCAAAGAACTTCTTTTTTTTTTTTTAATGGAAAACCCAGTGATCACATGACCAGTCTTCCCGTGAGGAACTGGGTGTTGTATGGATCCATTCATCCACCAAGTTGGCCTAAGTGGAAGTAGTACACTATATAGCATATTGAGTCTGAGCAAGTTGTGATGATCCAAGATGCACTGGTAGGTGAGTCACACCCCCAAAGCACCTACTCCTGTTACACGTTTCCTTCAACACACACGTAGACCCTCATGGGGAGTTGTTTTTCTTTTTTTAAGGGAAGGAGATTAAAAAACAATTGAGCCTGGTTCATGGATGGTTCCGCATGATATACAAGCTCCATCAATATTGGATTTCTCCAGTATTACAGATTCACTAAGAGGTGGGGGAACAACAGTTCTCCCAATGGTTAGAACTTGAAACGATTCCTCTGGTTGTTCAGTTTGTATAGAAAGAGAGAAATCAAAAGTATGGATCTATATAACCAGACACTTAAGAGCCTTGGAAAAAGGAACAGGTGATTGGTTTCATGGAGGTCTAGGGAACAGGTTATGTGTCTAGACCTCCTGCAGTGGACCGGGGTGTGATGCATCTGTGAGGACTGTAGTAGCTTGTCATTTTTCCCCTTGCTGTTCATGTATCATTTACAAATATTAACCACTTTTCTTTTTATTCCCTCATCTTTGCCTTCAATGTTGAATGAAGGGTTTTGCGGGGCATGATTAACTTTACAAGTCAGCCCATAGGTAGTGGGGACATCAAGACCGGATTGTGACTGAGCTGAAGGGAAAATGAGCATTGCCCAGAGATGGATGCAGAGAAGTACTGCTCTCCCTTTAGGGACAGGGCAAGTGCATTTGAACGTTAGGGAAGACCTGGTGTTACTGCTCTCATTTGGTAGCTTACATTTGGGAAGAAGAGACCATACGGATCTTGAACCACCAAAGGGGTGGCCCACCGAGGACAAGGTGGATTAGGGCTCAGCAGCCATTCCATCCTCCTTTTCATATACCTTCCTCTCCTGCAGAGGTGGGAATGCCACAGACTCATTTTTCAGACTTCCTTGAAGCAAAATTCAGGATCTAACTTAGCTTCTCACTAGACGCTTGCATGGTTCGCCTCTGGGTTCCACTGTTCCTACTGGCAAGCCTGGCCCAGGAGCCATTGAGCACTCCTTCCACAGGGTTCACCGAGGTGTCAGTGTGTGGTCACTAGCCTTGTAGGTGTCAAAGGAGGGCATCTGTTTTGCTGGTGCCGCGGCCATGGAGACTTCCTGTTGGCGGGCTTCCTGATGGTGGCAGACTCCTGATGGTGGCCGAGGTGTGTGGCTCCCAAGCAGGCAGCCATGGGGGCAGCTTCACGACTGCACAGGCGTTTCCTGGGGCACAAGAGGCAGCAACTTCTGCCATGGCCCAATTCTGTGTGGGGAGTCGCTCCTGAAGCTCAGCCTCAAGTGTTTTCCTCAACCCTAAAACCAAGTCTGGAAGCCACTTATCACCCTAGAATAAATTTCTTTCTGCCTAGACTCTCTACAGTGGATTCTGATGTCTGCCAGGGAAACACGAGTGATAAAAAAAAAAAAAAACAACCTTCCCATCTAGGTCTTACGTCTTTAGCATGTGTCAGAATTCCCCACTTTTTCATATTTTTTTCTATATGGTAGGTCTCACAATCTTATATATATTTAAAAATCATCTCTCTCATGGTGTTGTCTATGTCATGACTAATTTTATGAATATCATTCAACTGTTAGCTCTAGTTTTCATTCTACTCTATCACCTTCGGAGCCCAGTGAGCCCATGCTGTGCCTTAGCTTTCCAGGATACCGATGTGCGCCCCCCTCCAGCCGCTAGCGCACGCTCTGGACTTTTCCCTTCTCCTTGCACCTTTCCCCTCCTTCATCGGAATGTCTGTTTTATGTCCTGTCAGAACACTGTCTATCTATGGAGGGTTTAATGAACTAATTTGGTGACAGTGGAAACAATATTTTAATATTGATAATAATAACGATGGTGATGCCCACTGCAGACATGCATGAGCATTCACTACATGCCAAGCACGTTACAAGAATTATGCCTTTAATCCTTAAAAATCCTCAAACCTAATGAGCTAATTGCTGTTATCTCCATTTTACAGATGAGAAAACTGAGCCCAGAGAGGTTAAGAAAAACTTGATTAAAGTCACACAGCTTGGAAGCATTAGAACCAAGACTTGAGTCCTGGCCTGGGTTCAGAGTCTTATCTACTAACTCCTATGCTACATGGCCTCTTTAAATCCAAAGGAATGATCTGAGAATATTAGGTGGCCTTGCAGCTTGATGGGAGGAAATATTTTAAGATGTCAGGATGGGGAAATCTTCCAGCAACAGAAGCATGAATATTTTACTGAGATCAGGAGGGCTAAACATAAGACATTAAGCACTAAACAAGAACATTCCACATTTTGTGGTAACACAGTCATTTCTGGAGTAACAAGATAAGCATTTTGGTTTATTTCGTTGCGTAAGAAATGAAACTGGAAAACATGAATATTTAAAGAAGGATAAAGGTATATAGGTAAATGAGCAAATGTAGAGGAATCTGGAAAATGGAGAAAGGTTAGTTTATTCGTATGATAAAATATTTCATTAAGGAGTCCATATTATGATAAGCCTCTAAAAGATTAAAATAGTGTAGATAAAACAGTAAATCGAGTTTAATGCAGGATTAGATAAGAGGCTGGTAGTCGGTAATAACGATGAGATGTGCAAAGCATAAGGTCACTGATTATTTGGAAAAGAGGAAAAGGTGAACGTGCAGAATGGATCTGGTGTTTGATAAATACAGGTACCCCCGCTTTTCAAAAGTTCGCATCACGCCACTTCACTTTTGCAAAAGATCTACATTAGTACCTGTTTTTGTTAACTGAAAGAAATCAGAAGATGATTTCCACTTTTACCAAAGGGAAAAAAAAAAAAGTGAAAACACCTTTCAATGTTTTGCTGCAAACCCTTATATGGGCAGCGGACACCCCCAGCGGTGAGAGGGGCCCCATCAAGCTCTTTCCCTGGAAATCACATTCAGCAGCCCAGCATTAAGCCCTCATAGTTTTGACCTCGGTCTGAGCATTTGTGCTTTGCTCCATTTATTTTATGCATCCGTTAGGGAGATGTGTCCTAAGGCATCAGAAAAGCCTACGAGAGGTTATTTTTTGGGTCTGGGAACACTCCAAAGTTTCTCCATATAAATTAGCGGTAATTGCTTCTTTGCTTTATGCCATTTCGGCTTACAAAAGATTTCATACAAACACCCTACTTCGGGGGAAACCTGTATTCGGTTCCTGAGGAAACAATAACCATAAAAGAGAAGAGAGAAACCTCGTGGAACAACTGGAATGGTTGTATGGAGATCATTTCCACATTAGCAAATAATAGGAAAAATTTAGTGAGGTTCTTAACATTCCAATGTTATTAACAGAGTAGGGTACGCAATAAATCCTATGGGTTCCTCTGCTGTCTATTTAACCCTCCAAAGTGGTTAATGAAGTCTAAAGAGTGAAGGTTTGGCTAACTCGTGTGTAACTAAACCTTTATCTACAGAGAACAACCAACCAGTTAAACAGCTCATCTGGTCAGTTCTATTTGCCACACCAGACATATGTGGACCCTTATCAGTATCTTGTAATCAAGTTGGTTTGGGCTCATACAGATGAATAAGCTCTGTGTAAAAAAGTTTCGGAAAATGAATGAATAATCAGATGCTATGAAAACTACCAAGTTTTGGAAATGCTCCTATTTCCTTACAAAATTCATTGTTATTGTTTCTGCTATTGTAACATTGAAACTACCAAATCTGAAGCAGATAATCTTAGTGATTTGCCTGATGCACAAAAAAGTCATTTGGTACACATAGCTTTATAGGTTCTTTCTTTTCCCCCAAGAGTGCTAAGCATGAAACTATTATTTTCAGATCCCTCATTTAGCTTTCAGAATTTATCCTCTACTCTCCAACACGCAAATTAAAGGTTTCGTTTTGATACTGGGAAAAAACGATCCACGAGTAAGAGAATAGAAAGAGAGATATAAATTATATGAGCACTTGTCCCACCACAATCATATTTTCAAACTAAAAAGTATGTGAAAGTGATTTTCTGAGATTTAATACTCTGACAAAGAAGAAGTTCCAAGTGAGTGATCCTTTGGAGTGGAAAAAGGTTAGCTGTGAAAATGCTTGTGAAATATACTGTGGAGGATTCTCATTCTAAGATTATGGTCGTTCTTGCCTCCAGGTTCCAGTGTTGCTCAATCAGCAAGGTGCTCAATTCATAGTGATTGCTGCACATTTCCTTGTTGATCAAGAAAATGCATAATCTCAACCTAGACACATTTACCATAGAAATGAATGTAAGAAATAGGATTTTGATTTAAATTTTCCAGTTGCAGCAGATCGAGAAAAATATATGCAAGTGAAGATTCCATTTGAAAAGCTCTGACTCAAGTAAGTCCAAAGAGAATGCATCTCCATGTTCCTAATGCTGTCTTACTATTACATAGCAAGCGTTTCTTGCTCAGAGCCCTTGTCAATTTGATTAAACTCACAGACACGTGACTGACTCCGCCTCTGTTAAAAATACTCTCAAGCCAGAGAATGACTGAGAACCGTGTGGCTTTGTCTTTGTGGGTCCTGTAGCTGAGCAATCATAATACTAGCTAGAGGGGTATATATGTTTAAATTTAATACCCCACAACTGAATTGTCCAAACGCAGCTCATTGCAGAGAGGGATTTAGAAGAATGCAAATTCAAGTCCAGAATCCAGAATACCCTTCCAGGCATGGACGTTTAGAGTTTAAAATGGCCCTCGAGAAATAGGATACTTAATTTCCAGTGCTGTTTTCACAGGCTGATTTTGGAGGCTGCTCCTTTTTGTGCATATTGTTTCCAAGATTAAAGATCCTTCAGGTGAGACACCGGAGGGAAAAGGTTGGGACTTTAGGCTGTGTGTATTTATTTGTGTGTGTGTATACCTCTCTTGCGTAGGGGAGAAAAAAGGTACGAGATTCCAAACCCAAAACAATTCACTCAGCCTTGACCGGACCGGGGTGACCAACTCCGTCCCCGCGAGACAAGCTGGAAAGTCTCCGGGCTGCCGAATGGCCCAGACGGCCGGGATGCGAGACACAGCCAACCGACCTTGAGGCCCGGCCACACTCGGAAGCAGCCGGGGGCCCCCGCGGCTTCCGGCGAGGCCGCGACTCGCGCTCGGAGGGAACGCAGGCGAGGCGGGGACGCCTCCCGGCCGCCCACGCGGGCCCCGGAGCTCGCGCGTCCCTCAGGCGCCGCCGGCGTCGGGCGCGGCGGCCGCGCTGCCATGGCAACGGCGGCCCGTCTCCGCTTCCGGGCGCCGGCGCGCCACGCCAGGCGCCCGGCTTCCGCCCTCCATGGACTCCGGCGCCGCCCAGGGGGAGGAGGGGGCGGGCGCCACGTGCTGGCCGAGGGCCTCAGGGCCTCTCTCCTGCGGTGCGGGTCCTTCCGGCCGAGATGACGTCCCCTTTCACATTGGCTTACAAGTATTGTGTCCTGTGCCCTGGGAGGAAGAATGTGCGAAAACCCTTGGGCATGGCCGCTCCCCGCACCGGCTTTACGAGGACAGTAAAGTCCCCAGGCTGCACTGAGGGCTCTTGACCCGCTCTTCTCCCTCCCTCCGAGAGGAACCTTTTCTGGAGCTTTACCATGTCGAGGAGCATTGCCGAACACTTTGCCTACATTGACTCATTTTCAATCCTGTGAAGTAGGGACTAGTAACTTTATTTCGACGAAATGAAGAAAATGTGGCCAAGGTCATACAGCTGATTGGGGGCGCAGACAGGATTTGAAGTCCAGTCTTGCTCAACTTCAAGGTCTCTGCTTTGTTATAATGCTCCAGTGTCCTCCCTCAGCTGCTTCTCAGCTAGCACATCATCCCTTTGGCTATCCACACATACACACCACACCAACTGGGCAGTGTCTAGAAATGGCCTGACAAGAGGATTGAAAAAATCAAGATTGGCCCCCAAATCTGGGACATACAGTATGCCCTCATATATCACTGATAATTTACAAATGTCCTGGTCTGTAACTTACTACCACTATCCCCACTTAAGAGTTCAGATTCTTCTCAAGGAAGAAAATCTAAGATGGAGATTTGCCAAAACGGGTACTGACTCCCAGCAGGTATCCCATGCTGGCCTAGGTATGTGGGAGATTAAAGGATTTTTTTCCTTAGACAGTGTTTGTCCACAAAGAGTTTATATTCTGTTCAGGAACTGTCTTGGGTTGCCAAGGATTGTGTGCAAACAATGTATTCGGGAAGTCTTTCCGGGAGAAACTAGTAAGGGAGAAAGGGAAGCAGAATAGGGCAGGAGAAGAAGGCAAGCAAGGGAGCAATTTAAAGTCAAGATCCAGCCTCAGCTTGATCAAGCTCCCCAGGAAGGGAACTGGGTTTTTTAAACCCACATACCACACATCTGTCACCAGCTACAGGCCTTCCAGGAGGGGATGGAGGACATGAGACCCAGCACTTGCTGTTCTGAATGACTCTGCATGAAGTGGTTCCTGTAAATTAAGGGAAGGTAGTTCTCTGAAGGAGGTTGGAGGTGTGAGCCATCAGGAGAGAAGTACCCAAAGGCTCGAGGATAGGTCCAGTGACCCATTAAAGGGGATCTGTACCAAAAGCATTCACTGGAGTCCACCCTTTGCCCCACTCAGATTCATGTGCTTCTCACATTGAGTCTAGTCCATTTCGTCACAGCTTATTCAAGATTCTAATTGATCATGGATCTAATAGGACAAATCACAGCCCCTGCCACTGTAGCTGGTGCCAAGATTATAATGAATATCCATCATCCCTTTTCTCTATTGTCCATTCTAGATTCCCCTCATCCTCAACTAGCCCTCTGCCAGACTCGGTGGCTTGCCTGGTAGGGTGACCCACATCTTCATCCTTCAGGGGTCTGAGCTCCTTACTACTGTGTCTTTATCAGGTAGTAGCTGTTGCAATTGCCTGCTTTCAGTTAACACTAGGCGCGGGGAGCAGCCAGAGAGACTCCAGGGGATCAGCTGAGGTATTTTCCTCCAGGAACTAGAACCTCTAGACTCAATGTCCTAGAGTTAGGAGGATGGGAAGGGTGTATTGCCCAAAAAGTTCTCTGGGAGTGATAGTGAACCAGACTACTCCTCTTTCCACCCCTTGGTTTCCAGACCCACGTATTCAACTCACTGGAGACGCAATGCAAAATAATGACTATCGGTTTAAGGCACATATTGCATTCTGAAGGACGGGGCCCAATTTCACAGAGCATCATTTCTAAGTTAGTGCCTACCTATGCCTTCAGAATGTGGTTACGATATATCATGCTAGAAGCTTCTGAATGGTATATGGTGGGATCAGATTTCACAGTCATGTGCCCATTATCATACCTCCTTCATCAAAAAATGGGCAGAAAATATTTTATGGGATCCTGTATCAGTATATCAGACATTTTGAATCTTCAAATAGTGGATCTTGCCAAGGCACTGCAGGCAGGAAAGGTGAATTCATACACTAATTTGTATCAATCCCAGTCCGAACAAAATGCTGTCACTTCCAGGGTGAGAGGACTTCACATCATTAACTTGCCACTAAGTCTCTGATAGCTGTCTTGAAGGAAGGGCACCCTACTGGGGACACACAGTCGGTCTCTGTAGCTCACAGGTCAAACATCCGCAGTGGCAGCACTCAATCAGCTTTGGTGAGAAGGAGCCTGTGCTTTCTGACTCATGCATAGCCTCCGTCTCTGCCACGAAGCTACTACATTCATGGGCCTGTGCCTATCACACAGGAACTACAGGAGCTACGGACAAAGGCTGGCTGACATTTACCGGACAAGTCATCCTGCCCACCTGGTTGCTTAAAGCTTCTTCTGCAAGAAATGCTCTCTGGTAGGCACTAATGTGCAATACCAAGATCTTCACTCTATCTATCTCCTCACCTGGGGCCGCCTCTCCCTTCATACCAATTGGACCACCAGGTGCAATGCCCAAAGCTCTGCCTATTACAGTTTATCCTCATTGGTCTCTTCAGAGCCCCCTCTGGTTGGGGGGATAGTTCATCAACTGTCCAGTTTCAGTTTGTACCAATGGACTGAGTCAGACTATCTGTGAACCAAACTGGGGATCTTTCTTCTATCAGCTGGCCATGGGGGATACCCATAGGTGTGAGCCAATAGAGATGCATTTGTGGGTAGCTCACGTAGAGGTTTAGGTCTCCGTTTCGTGCAGTTTACTCATATGTTGTGGACCTGCCCAAGCCCAGTTCCACCCAATTCCATAGTCCTTATGATTATTTCCTCTGTCTTTCTCAAAAGCTAGAGATACCACGCAAACCATGCGTCCCCTTCCATCTGGATCCCATCACAGTTTACCAAGAGTGAAAGTCTTAGTCACTGCAATGGTACAAAGATACAGGAGGCCACAATTAATAACAGGTATGAAAGGTTTTTTTTTATGCTTTCTTGATGCTTTATCATATAGTACTAATTAGAGTTTTACTTGTACATAATGTCCTTAAATTTCAGTAAAATGAGATATTGTATGCAACTTAATATAAAAATACATTGAATTTCTAATGAATTTTAAAAAGTACAGAATGCCTCCTCCCATGAGGGATGGGATCCCCATTTTCATCTTGCTGGTGAATGAGCTACGTCCAGAATCTTATTCTTAAAGTCAGCTTCCTGGGACTACTTGTGGTAATAGTTGTCTCAAGCAGGTCCCCCAGATACAGACCCCGAGGAGAGAATTTATGTGCGAGTGATTAAGCAATTTACCCCCAGAGAAATTGTAAGGGAGTAGGAAAAACAGAATAGGGAAAAAAATTAGCCAGGCAAGGTTGTGATTTCAAGTAAAGTTCCAGATTCAGTCTGAACCCTTGAGAATAAATTCCCCAGTGGAGTTTATCCTACCTAAAAGTAGGGGATCCAGGTTGTTGTACTTCTGTACCAGTCAGTCAGGCCACCATAGGTATTTGTAACTTCCCAGGCTCTTTTGGTTCTAGAGGCATCTGAGTGAAGTGGTTCCAGGGGACCACAGATTAGCTTCTGAAGAAAGTTACAGATAGGAACTTCTGGAGCAAAGCTTGTAGAAACTGGGGGATGGCTACACTGAACCAAGAGGGAGGATTTGAGAGGATCTAGACAAGAGTCCCACAACTGCTAAAGAAACAAAAATTAATATATGAGCAACTGACTTAAAGCTTCTGGTTGCTGACAAGATGAGAAACTGAACCGAGCTTCTTTCTGCCTCCTCCCAGACTCGAACTCTGAAGAAACCACTGGAGAGATGTAGAGAGGCTGGGTTTCCATTAGCGTGTTGTTGGAGGGCATAGTGCATGACTCAGAGCATCAGAGAGAAGGGTGCTATGGAGAGTTTTGCTTCTCTCGCTGCCCTGAGCAGATCATTACCTTCTGTGATTAGGTTATATAAGATTGTGCCTTCCATCTTGCTAGCAGACTCTCTCTCTATCGTGTCTTTGGATTGCATGCTTTCATGGCAAAGAACTGAGGGAGTCTCCTGCCAACAGCCAGAAAGGAACTGAGGCCCTTAGTCAAATAACCCTCAAGGAACTGAATTTTGCCAACATGCATTTGGAAGAGGATCGTTTCCCACTTGAGCCTTCACGTGAGAACCCAGCCCTGGCCAATACCTTGAGTGCAGCCTGTGTGAGAGCCTGAAGAGAGGACCCAGCTAATCACATATAGATCCCTGACCCATGAGAACTGTGTGAAAACAAGTATATGTTGGTTTAAGCCACTAAGTTTGTGGCAATTTGTTATACAGCAATAGGTAACTGATGCTAGCACTCTGCAGCTGGTCTGTAGGCTTGAGCACATCTGCGCTGAGGATGGTTATCTGTGCAACAGGTTTTATCTATCTGCTGGAATGTGAGGCCTGCTTTTGGGGCCCCCTCCAGCAGCGAGGCTTTGCCCTGCACATAGTAGGCTCATAGTCAGTGATTCCCAGGCAAGTGCTCCAGGCATTTATAATAACAAAAACTGACTGGGTTCTCACTGTGTGCCAGGCCTCGTTCGAGGCACTTTACAAATCTCAATTTATTTAATCCTCACAACAATCATTATCAGTTAGGCTCTAGTAGGATTTCCATTGCAGATGAGAAAAACGAGTCTCGGAGAGGACACATAATTTGCCAAGGCAGTAACACCTGTGAGTGGCAGAATTGGGATTTATGCCCTGGATGGTCTGGCTCCAGAGCCCACGATGCCTCTTAGAACCGAGAGGAGTTGGAGCTCCATGCCACGCAAACAGCGTCCTTTTCTGAAGTGCCATAAACATTCGAACTCCTCAGCCACTTGTCAGCTGTTGGAGGGCAGGCATGTATCTTCTTTGACATGAAATCCCACCTTGCATATTTAAAACATAGCTACAATGGACCCTTAAAAAGTTGGTTGAATGAGTAAGTGAATGAATGAATGGATGAGGTGTCTTTGAATAGCATGTGGAGACAAAAAAAAAAAAAGGAAATATATAGAATGCTCTATTTCTAGGTATTACACACCAGCAGACTCACGTGTCTCCCACAACACATTTCTGTGCAGTTCTGTCAATCTTAGGTCTTCCGGTGCTTATTTGATAGCACGAGTTAGGAAATATGTGTTTTTCTTGCCTTGGAATTGAGAGAAGAAATAATTCACAAGAGGCAAGTGAAGTGGAAGACAGCTATTGTCCCTAATAAGTGCGTCTGTTTCTTATTGGTCTGACTACACAGGCATGCACAGAGAACCCTGGATTATATCTCATTCCGCACTTAGGGCAGTTTGTTACCTGCAGGGATAAGTGAGGTTATAGAATGGGTTGGTTCAAGGAATGTGCTTGCTTGCTTGTATATGCAAATATGGCTAAATCGCTTAAAATAACAAGTTGCTTAACACCCTCAACTGAGGGAATTTGAAATGTTCAGACATCACCTGTCCTTAGGCTGCCTACAAGCATGGGGAATGAAAGATGGTTTCTTTCAATGCCAAGTTCCTTAGCCACACAATGATTTCAGAGTAGGGAAAGCGGGTGAAGTCTTGTCTCATTTTTCATTGTTTTCGGGTACGAGAGTCAGAGTCATAGTTTATTAACAGTGTCTATGATTAAGTTGCTTTGGTTTCTAATACCACAGACAAAATGTGAGTGGGGGAGTTCCATTAACTACAAGACCATCCTTTACTCCGTAAAAGTGGACTCCGCCATTTTAGGTAGTGTGTTTCGTTTCCTGAGAAGACTGGTGGGACTGAGCTTTATTTCTGTAGCCTTTCCCCTCTGTTTTGCTGTCATCCTGGCTGTGCCACGCAAATCTGGTGGCCTTGCACCTGCTTACAACTTTTCACTGCCTCTTTCAGGCCCCTCAAGAAAAAGGACTTCTTGGCCTGATAGCCAGGATGGCTTCTTTCATCCAGTTCCTACTCCTCTGACTGACTTCAACTCAATGGTTTTCCCTAACCCCCACCCCCCAGCCTCCACTCTTCTGCACTTTTCTGTTTCTCAAATTTTCTATGATCCCCAAAGCCATTGGTCTTTGCATGTGTGGTTCCCATTGTATTGGGAACCATTGCCTTCCTTTCCAGCCTCCCAGCCCTGATCCAACTCTTCAGGCCTGACCCACTAAGAAGTCGTTGGCAGTGTCTCAAGCATTCTTTCAGCTAAGGTTGGTGCCCTCCTCAGGGCTGCTATGTTCCCCGTGCACACCTTACGGTGGTCCACTTGAGGAGCTGGACGGCCAGCTCTGAGAGGGCGGGGACTCTCCAGGTCCTCTCTGGCGTCTCAGCACCCAGCACAGGGGCCTGGTTCATGGAAGAAATGAGAAACACATAAAATAAAATAAAAAATCCGTTGAGTGAATGTTCTCATTAATCTCCTATTAACCTTCGTTTCTCCACTTTGGGTGGATCTAAATTGCAATTATTACAGTTTGTAAATTTCATTCAAGATGAATGACAGTTTAAGTAAAATAAAAGCTGTTAGCACAATAGAAAATTTCCTCAAAATAAATTAAATTAACTCTTGAAATGGATACCACATGAACTTCATGATGATAATTTAAAGCAAAAATTTGAAAACCAGTTTCTCAGATTTTAGACCTTTAGTACTCATTCCAAGTCAATTGATTTTCAATTCTTACAGACCCTTGTCATTATATGGGAACGACCTACACAGTGATGCTGCCTCTCACCCTCTCTCTCAACTTTGCTTAGAAAGTGTGATGTGCATTTTTTTTTTCTGCTGGCGTAATAGGGTAAATACATTGAGATTTGCTTCTGGTCATGCTAATACAGGACAGAAAAATTGCTAAGAAGGTCTAAAGAACTCTTCTAATGCACAATATTTATGAGCCAAAATGATTTTTTTTAGAACAAAATTTTCTCTGTGCAGAGTGCACTATGCAGTGTCCCTCTTCAGCTGTTATCAGCAGTAATAACAGTCTTATGGAAGAGAAGAGATGAGATTTAATCATTTGGGTGTGTTCCTAATCAGACCCCAATGCTCTCCTGGATGGAGGTGAATTTGAAACTGGCACTGGGAGTTGATGAAGTTGTGGCTTTATTTTTGAGGATTTTGATGGGCTTTGATCTACTTTGTAAACTATAAATCACTGTTGGAGTTTTGCTTACCGTCTTAAACAATGTCTTCTATCATTGTGAATGTTTAGAGCCAGGGTCCTATTTGTAGATCATGTAGTTCTTATTCTGGGGCAAACTCTAATGATATTCTTGTTCAGGAAATTGAAGTTGGCCTGACCCCACTTACCAGGACTGACTTCGTGGGTCTGCCGGAAAGGCATTCAGTGGTTTACCAGGCAAGTCAGGAAACAAGAACAAAACACAAGAAAAGGGTCTGAGATACGGAGAGTATATTGGCTTCCAAGGGCTGTCATCGACATTGTCGATGGCCTTGGTGGCTTCCAACAATAGAAACCTATGCTCTCACCATTCTGGAGGCCCGAAGTTCCACATCAAGGTGTCGGCAGGACTGGTTCCTTCCCGAGTTTCTGAGGGAGAATCGTCCCATACCTTTCTCCTCGTTTCTGCTGGTGGTCTGCAATCTTTGGTGCTTTTTGGCTTGTAGACCCATCACTGCAATCTCTGCTCTATCTGAAGATGTGGCCTTTCCCTGTGTGTGCTCCTGTGTCTGGGTCTCAGATTCCCTCTCCTTTCTCTTAGAAGGATACAAGTCATTGGATTTAGGACGCACTCTTCTGCCAGTATGCAAATGTCTTATCCAGGTGACTTTAAGACCCTTAACACAGTTCCATCTGCAAGGTCCCTACTTCCAGATAAGGTCACATTCCATGGACCAGGGGCTCGGACTTGAACATATTTTCAGGGGGGACATGATTCAACCCACAACTGAGGGAGAGTTCACCTGCAATAACTCCTTCCTGCTTTGACCCTCCCAAGAGCTCTCCATATTTTGACCTCTGGACTTTCTCCTTCAGCCACGGAAGCAAACCCCTGCTTCTTATTTGTAGTATTTACAATAAAACCAGAATCTGAGAGACCATGGTGAGGAAATTTTAGACCCTGAAAAAGAGAAAAATCACCAAGAAACAAACCAGGAAGGAAGACTGGTCCTAAAAACCCTAAAAGATCAAAATAGAGAACAACTGATAAATAACATGGTCCCATTTTTTCTTGTTTTGGCAAAGCAAAATTACATATATGTTCATAGAAAACTTCTGGAAGGATATATATCAAAAAGGTAGCAGAGGAGGTTATGTGAGGGTTCGAGGATTATGGGATCTTAAATTTCTTCTTTATGTGTATTTACATTTTATAATCTTAGGTAATTTAAAAAATACCTTTTTAAACATTAGAACTAATATTTATTAAAATATAATGAGATCTCAGGATGGCAAAGGATCATCTACCTGCTCTGGTCTTTCCAAGACGCAATTGTTCTAAACTCGAGTAGAGATGGTGGAACAGGAGTCCATTAGTGTCTTTCCCTGAATCTCTTTATCACTACGAATTCCATGCACAATATCCTGGTGTTTGGTCACCATGTGGATGATCTTACTGAACTGCAGATGTGAGAGCTGGAAAAAACCTCACACACCATCTGGTCTAACATCCTAATTTTACAAATGATGAAAAAGAGCCCAGAGAGGGTGGCAGGCTCTTCCAAGGTCCCACAGACAGAGGTGGAGCTGAGACCCCACGAGGGGCTCCTTCTATTACCGAGGGCCCCTGCTGTCAAGGTCTTGTGCACAGACCACTGGACTAACATGAGTCATAGTGTCTATTTCCAGTTCAACTTCTAATGAATAAGCCACTTATCTATGCCACTACTAGATAGGCATTTGTGAAGACTTATTCATTGAACAATTATTGAATACTGGCACCCTGTCCCAGGATATGCTGGCCCCTGGGTATAGAGATGGATGGACAAGTCTTCAGGATCTACCCAGTTAAAAAGAAACTGTAATCTAAATGTCCCTGGGCCTACCCCGGCCTGCAGATGGGGTCATTTTACTATAAAGGCCCAACTCTCCATAATGGAAGTTCCCAGCTGCTATCCTGGGAATTCCATGCCTTCACACTGGTTATTTTAGGAAGTCTCAATGCACCGGGACCTGAGGGTTTGGGTTTTGCTGGTCATGTCCATAGTCACTCAACAGCAGCTCTGCTCATGTTCCCCCTAGGGCCCACTTGGGAAGTCTGATGGTCTAAAAACCATTTGAGGAAGTGTGATAGTCAATTTCATGCGTCAGTTTGCCTAGGTCATGGTACCCAGATATTCTGTCAAACATTATTCTAGATGTTTCTTTGAAGACATTTTAAAGATAAGATTAACATTTACATCAGCAGACTTTGAATAAAGTAAATTACCCTCAATATTGTGAGTGGGTCTCATGCGTTCAGTTGAAGGCCTTAATAGAAAAAAAAAAAAAAGACTGACCTCTCCAGAGGAGGAGGGAATTCTGTCAGCAGACTTGGCCTTTGGACTTGAACTGCAACTCTTCTCTGGGTCTCCAGCCTGTTGGCCTACTCTACAGATTTTGGACTCGCCAGGCTTTGTATTCGTGTGAGCCAATCCCTTAAAAATCAATCTCTCTCTCTCTCTCCTTCTTTCCCTCTCTCTCCTTCCCTGGTCATAAATGTCCCAGCCACCCAGGGGCTTGTCAGAAGTCTTTGTGGAGAGAAGGGTGGAGAGAGCCCAGTCCCCCTTTCCCCCTCCTTAACCCCCAGAGCAACTTTGGGGATTCTTTTCAATAAGCATATTCCCAACGTACTGTTTTCCCCTCCCAGATATAAATGATGATGGTGATGATGATGCCGTGATCATCATATCTTAATAATACAAAAGTAAAATTTATTGAGCACTAAGTATTAGTCAAGATGCTTTAGATACATGAATTCATTCAAACTTCTGAAGAGTAGGGGCGCCTGGGTGGCTCAGTCGTTAAGCGTCCACCTTCAGCTCAGGTCATGATTCCAGAATCCTGGGATCAAGCCCTGCATCGGGCTCCCTGCTCCGCGGGAAGCCTGCTTCTCCCTCTCCCACTCCCCCTGCTTAGGTTCCCTCTCTTGCTGTGTCTCTCTCTGTCAAATAAATAAATAAAATCTTTAAAACAAAACAAAACAAAAAAACAAACTTCCGAGGATTAGAACTGAGGCACAGAGGGGCGTCCACATGGCTCAGTCGGTTGAGCATCTGACTCTTGATTTCAGCTGGGCTCATGATCTCAGGGTCCTGAGAATGAGCCTGCCTCAGGCCCAGGGCTCAGCCCGGAGTCTGCTTGTCCCTCTCCCTCTGCTCCTCCCCACTGCTCACGGGTGTTCTTTCTCTCTCTCTTTCAAATAAATAAAATCTTAAAAAAAAAAAAAAATGAACGGAGGCATAGAGAAATTAAGAAATTGGCCCAAGATCATCTGTCTAGGGAGTGGAGAGCTGGGCTGTACTCTCGGGCAATCCCTTGACCAACAATGAAAATTAATGTTAATTGAGCACTTACTATGTCCCCAGTGCTGTATATGGATCATCGTCCTTAATGTTATGGCCGCCCAACAATGCAGTGACTATTATCATGCTGTCCGCCCCGAAGAAGAGAGTGAGGCACAGGAAGTTTCACTCGCTCACTCCGTCCCAAAAACCTCCAGTGCACCGACTCCGCTAAGCCGTTGGGAGCCATGGCTGGGTCTGAAGAGTGGCAAGATATGTTCGAAGCTGCGCTTTTGGAAAATCAGTGTGGCAGCGGTGTAGAGGATAGACTGCCTCTTCCTGGCTCAGCAGCACCAGCTGGGACATCTAACCATAGAGCCGGCAAGTACAAAGCTGGGGTGAGAGCCGCTCCAGGCTGATTCCTGGGCTGGACTCCAGTGGATGAAGGCTTTTGGCTCCGCAAGCCCCCCCTTTCCTCATTGTGGCTGCTTTGGTGCCTCCCTCCTTTGCTGTACTTCCTGTCGTTTTGAGCCCTTCTATTGGCCCATCTCAGCTGCAAACGGTTCCTGAGTCAAGTCTGCTCTGGAAAGCCCAAATCCACCACCAGCTGGAGCTGGTAAGGCTGCAATACTTCCTGTTGAACTGGGTCCTGGGGGCAGACACCGCATTGTTATTTGTACCCAAAGCTCTTTATTCGTGGTGCTTTACGAAACACCAAAGGCCAAGTCATCTGTCTTCGAACCCAACAGACCACAGACATACAGAAGACAACAGAGGATAATCAGCTCCCTCCCCTCATGCACCGTCACCCCATTCTGCCTGAGCCATTCCCTCTGCTGCCCCTTCCATTTCTTTCATCGCCCTTCCTGAGGGGGTCTTATTACTGAAATAGACTCCTAATTAACACATCAGGTTTCCCCTGTTCCAAAAAGTCTCTGAAATTTGCCTGTTCTGTGATGCCGCTCACTCAAAGCACCCCCTGCTGTCTTTATTTTGTTCTGCTTTTTGTCCTGGCTTGTATCATTTGTTTCTTTGTATTGAAAGCTTGTCAGCTGCTGGAACCTGGCACGTATTAATTAGGAGGATGGTCCAGTGCACGACGCAGCTTGACGGAAAGCAAGTCTGAGTGGGGAATTGGGCAGAGAATCAGAAGGAAGCTGGGGCAAGCAGGAGTCGGGGAGACGGCTTAAGACCATGACCCAGTTTTCAGGCCCCAGGCGGCCAGAGGGCAAAACCTTCTGCGCTGTGATCCTCACTGCCGCTCACTCAGCCGGTCTTCACCTTGTGGGTAACAGTGCTCACCAGGTCTCACCTCTGTGCCTTTGCCCAATCTGTCCTCCTCCTCCAGGACGCCCTTCCTGCTCTCTTCTACCTATCTGACTTCTGGGGACTTTCCAGGCCAAAAGGAAAGTTCATCTCCCTGCCCCCAAAGCCTTCCATGGCTCCTCCAGTCCTAATTAACTGCCATTTTCATGACACCCTTACTCTGTTTGCATCATGGAGTCTCCCCCGTGATGATGTAGTCTTCTCGACGACTCTCCCATCATCAAAGAGAAAAGGGGTTCGGCCAGACACAGGTGGAATAAGAAAGAGGCTTGTTAGCTGCTTTGGGTCAGACGTGTGTCTTCGCCTTTGGAGCAGTCCCATGCCCTGGGCCCCCCAAGAGCAGCATGAGAAGAGGGACAAGCTGCACAGAGTTGCAGTTGTAAACCAGTTTCTGCAATTTGGTGTCTTGGGCCCTGGGAATCTTGGGCTCATATCTGAAATATCTATTTCTTGTCCTGTCCACAGGTTTTAATACATGGGGTGAACACTGTTGAGGCTCTACCTGATCCCCTCAAAATCCTTTTTCCATTCTTAGATGGTCTGCTCTAGGCTTGTATGGTTGCTTCCAACAGCCAGCATCAGTGACTCTTTGGAAGACTCAAATCAGAAGTACCTGGAAACTGATATGCTCCTTGGGGGGGCCCTTGGTCGATGACTGGCTGGTGCCCAATATGAAAGCCCAGTTCTTTGTCCAGAGTTGGGACAGAGACTGAGGCATAACTTCTATTCCACAGCTCTCCCAGGGGCAGGTCAAGGCTGGGACTTGGCCTGAAATGGCTCCTGGCTTGGCTTCTTCTGGTTCTCTATCCTGCTTATCTGTCCTCCCCCAACTCCCCCACCCCCACTGATTTGCCTTGGGGAATAGTTCCTTAGAAAATCTTTTCCCATGAATATTCATTTCCAAGTCCATTTCTGGGAGGACCTGACCTAAGATAATACATATGGTGCATTTCTTCATTGGTCACTGGCAGTCACCTCCCCCCCCACCCCTACCCACGCAATCTAGGAGTTTCCACTTTTTTTGAGTGATGGTTGACATTCTCTTTGAGGTAGCCCTCCAGGACCTAACTCCAAGTAAATTTTGTGCAAGTCAGGGGAGCCCATATTTCAAGTCAGATCATTCCACACATGTCGTCTGATACAGTGAAAATCTACCCAGTCATTCCTTGGTAATGGGATAACAGATACAGTCAGAAACTTATTTTTATGTATTCCCTTTAGAAGATAACATTTATCTTATTTTTTCAGACTTTCCTCATTTAAAAAAAATTCTACGTAATACATTTAAGAACATCAATGTACTAAAATGTTGGTTTGTGAATAGTGGAATCATCAGCACCAAAAAGGATTCTCAGAGCTTGTCTGTATCATTAAAACAATGACTGCGGCTTTGGGTCATGTGCAAAGGTTTCATTTTATTTTAACATCCCAAAGTTTGCAAAGCTAGCCAGTGAAATGTCATCATTCATCCTCCTAGGAAACAGTAGTAGCTTCCCCCTAAACAACATTGGATGCTGCCAAGGTAGTCACCGATAGATTCCACGCATCTTTTTGGATCCTACATTCTTGATATTGTGACTCAGAAATGCTTCTGCATCGCTGGCCCTGCCCTAAACTCTTCTGAGAAGCTACCTCAAGCACTGAAGCAAAGAAACAAATTACCTTTCTGTTCTAGGGCGCAAGTCACTGAACTCTTCCTAACTTTATTTAAACCCACCCCTAAAATCCCACCACCGTTTCTCAGCTTTGCTGCAGGTGTGTGTGTTCATGTCCAACCTCCCAAGCCCAAGGCCAGGTCTTGTTCTTTGTTCCCCAGCATAGGGCCAGGAGCATACCTCTCAACCACATCAATCACACAAGAAACGAAAGTCACAGACTATTTTGAGTCAAGCCAAGGCAAATTGGGTTTGTACAAGATTCAACCGATTCATGGATCCAGGCAACTTGGCCAACGAGCGCCTCAACTGGCAACTGAAATGTACTTTTCTGAAATGTGATTTCTCAAACTCCGTTAGCTATCTGCCGTCAGGTGCATTTAGGTTTTCTTTCTAGCTCTGTCGTTCTACGATTTGATTCCTTTTCCTGCCGGAGAAATTCAGGTTTGCGTGAATTTAGGGACTTAGTACTTCAGATTTCTCAGAAAGGCAGTTTATTAGGAAACCTCGTGTTTACTCAAGTATTTGACAAGTCCCACTTGGCCAGCAGGCTAAATGCAATTCCTTGAAATTCTGTTCCATGGACTCCTGGGAGCTAAATGTAACGTTTAGTCATCAATAGGATAATTTATGTTCATTCTTTCTACTTGCCTTCTTAAGAAGGGATTGGAGTTCATGCTGGTATTCTCTAGAAAACGGAACTGCCTTCCCACCCTGTAAAGGTATGTTATTATGGAAAGAGCCTACCTATTTTCTGCGTTGGCTTCCTCTATGTTTTTGGATTTAGGCATAGTGTCTTTTCAGACGTGCTGACTTTTTATGGCTTCAAGCAAGGTAATAGTGTATAAATGCTGTTGGCCGTTTACCATTTGGGATTCAGCTCCATGTCTGGCTCTTGTTATGTAGGCATTTTCAGAGCATTACAGCTCAGCTGTGAAAGCACGCCGGCTTAAAGCGAAAATGCAGTAGAACCTTGCTAATCTAACAACTTAATAACACTTGCCACCCCTGCACAGCAAGGACTTAATAGTAAGACTCAAAGCGAGGCTTCCTGTTTTCGGAATGCACGGAGCACATTCCGCTGATGACGGAGTTATCATAAATAATCTCTAACTATCTCTCCCTCTGCTTATTAAAGCCAATGAAACAAGATTATTTTATTGCTGCCCTGGTCTTTTAATTCAGCCGTGGAGAATAGCCTCCAAATACTTGACTGAGAACCCGATTGAGGCAAGCTAGCTTCTGCTCTGCCTTGTATCCTTCAGTTACCAAGACTGTGGAAAATGTCCTCTGGTTTGTGTCGTGCCTTGGGTTTCTTCGGGTGTCCAAAGACAGTCTTTAGGGGAATGTTCATACACACTTTAGATACAGACATCCAAACTCCATAACAGATGATTTGTTTTACTAAGGACTTTATTCACACATATGTAATTTTAATTGTTTGGCCAAAACAGGTTAGTCCATTTTCTCTCCCTGGGGGGGTGAGGGAAGCTTTCATATTCATATTAAAGTTGTTTCCAATGACCTCTAAATGATTTTCAGGGCATAAACAGGTTAAATTTGTTTCTACTTACCATATCCCCCTTCATAAAACAGATACTGTGTTTCAAAAAGAAGAAAGACGGTGTGCCCGGGTGGCAT